>NC_056726.1:1445538572-1445676072 GCF_019279795.1 Protopterus annectens
TAAACACTACTTAGCTACGGGCACTCCGTCTCACAGCAGCTTAGCTATCAGTACATTTCTGACTATTTTTGTTATTGTGTTACTTCAGAATATATGCTCCGTTTCATTCCATTTTACAAAAGGGAATACATTTACATGTGTACAATACTGTCAGGGGGCTTTTTAGTGCTTATTTACAAAAAAAAAAAAAGGTTGTTGTGGGAGTTCGAACCCTGCCTGCCTACTCTTAGGCCGGCAACTCTACCGCGAAGCTATTACTTCTTGGCTTACTTTGCATATTTAGTTCTTATATCCTTTTCCACTGATTGCTAACTGTGATTGCGCTAGTAGCACACCCGCGCACACAGTAGCAAACATTTACGGGGTTTTAAAAAAAAAAAAAGGTTTTAATTTAATTTTATTACATCTCTTCACTTTATACAGTGATGGTCTATCAGGGCATGTGTTGTGTAGTGTGTTTATGCACATTTCCATGGCCTCTCTCGTGGCTGTTTACTTTCAGCCATTCTAGTCTTCCGGGGGCGTGTCCGCTTGCAGGGCTTAGCCTACTGACACGCCCCCTACTCTCTTACATGGACCGTGTAAGAGTTACTAGTGTGATTCAGCATGCCTCATGCACCTCATGTATATGCATGACATGCTGACATCACACAGTTTCACTGCAGCCTCCGTGTAAGAGTTATAACTCTTACACGGAGGCTTCCTGAATCTGGCCCACAGTCTTCAGTTCCATGATGTTTCGAGTGTACATTGCCCACATAAAGTCAGTAAGCTGCTAGAATAACAAGGTTTGTGTTAGCATGTGTTTCCTGAGGGGCAGGAAGTCTGAACTAAAAAGTATGCTATTCTTTAGTTACTTTGATCCTTGGTGATTTGACAGAAAACCATACCTTTTATGAGGAACAGCCCAAAACCATCAAATGAAAAATTATTCTTTCTGCAAAAAGCTGTACAGTTGAGAGGTATGGAGATGCACTCCTCTATTTGTTTAATTTTATATTTTATTTTGTGCTGTCCTTGGGCATGTCCTACTATACATGCTGCATGTTGCTGACTTGCTGTCTGCATTGTACTATATGCTCTTAAGCAGTTTTCTTTCTCTTTGTATTTTACAAATGTATGAATTTGTATCTCATTCCAGTGTTTTTATCTCTAGACAAGTAACAGAAATGATACCGTGTGAGTTTGTTATCATTCTGTCTGCAATGGTTGAGGAGTGGCTAATTCCCTGTATGACAGCATTTAGTTCTACATGACACTTTTCAAACTGTTATTGCCATCCTAACTTAATCACATGATGGCAATGTCAGGGCAGTGAAAACTAGTATCACAGACTGTTCACTACCCTATACTTTGTAATGCCTTGCCCTTCATGGCAAATCAACACAAGATAAATAATTTTCCTTCTATGTGTGTTGCCTCCCTTCATATAATGCTTTTGCACAATTCTATACAGTGTCACTGTAGGACTAGCATATCCCCAAATGCCCACAGTGTGAGTTCATAGGTTCATAGGTAGGTACTAGGCTATCGGCCCTGGGGCCTATACAAGCCCAGCCAAAAAGGTACCCTGGCTTTTGCCACCCAAGAAAATTATTTTCCTGTGCCACTGTCGAGCAGAGCAACAGAGGTGATCCCTGGGGTGAATTTCCTATTTCCCATCCAGTCATCAAGATTTTTCTTGAAGAGTGCTAATGAGGAGCTTTGTTTGATATATATAGGTAGTTTATTCCAGAGTAAGGGAAGTCTCTGGGACAGGAATCTATCCCTCCGGCATATTCTGTTTATTGTGGTGACAATGTTTAGGTCCCTAGAGCGTGTAGCTCGGAGGGATTGGGATTTCTTTAAGTGGAGCATGTCCAACAGCTCTGGGTTTGACATAGCTTTATATGTTAGGCAGAGATCACCTCTGAGTAGGTGATATGCGATGGAGTAAAGCTGGAGTTTTTTGAGACGGTCAGTGTAAGGCATCTGTTTTAGGCCATTAATCCTCTTTGTGAGGTATTTCTGCGGCCTTTCCAGTTGTTGGAGATGTCTTGTGAGGTACATACCAAAAGGGGCGTTGTACTCTATAATGGGTCTAATGTGTGATGAGTAGAGGGGAAAAATTACCTCTTTTTTTTCCTGGATGAGAAACCTTTTGTGATGAGGTGTACCACGTAGAAGGATTTCCTGACTACTGTGGCGATGTGATTATCAAAGGAGAGACTACTGTCCACCTGTTTCCCAAGGTCTCTTATCACACTTTCAGTGTTAAGTATACTGCCGTCTATGTTGAGGTTCATGGGTACAGAGTTATTACCAAAGGGGATGACAATGCACTTTTTGGCATTGAGCTAGAGGCCATGGCTTTGACACCAGGCATCTGTCTCAGTGAGGCCCTTTTGTAGGATGTCCACATCGTTAGGAGTTTCGATTATGGCTCCTAGTTTGCAGTCATCTGTGAACTTCATTAGCCAAAGACCTTCTGTGTTAGCCTGTACTTCAGAGAAGTAGATACCAAACAGGAGAGGACCCAGGACTGAACCCTGTGGTACTCCACTTGTCACTGGTCTGAAGTCGGATTTGGAGTCTGCTACATTCACAGTGTGGGTTCTGTCAGTGAGCCAGTTGGTAACCCATCTTGTGACATAGGGATTTATACCTAGTTTAGTGAGTTTATCTATAATTCCAGAGTGGGGGATAGTGTCAAAAGCCTTGGCAAGATCTAGATAGGCTGTGTGAACCACCTTACCCTTGCCTACGGCTTTGGTGACTGCTTCAAAGAAGTCTATCAGGTTTAGGAGACATGATCTGCCTTTTACAAACCCAAACTGGGTGGGATCCAGAGTTTGGAGATTACCAATGTCTTTGTTTATAAGTTCCATGATGATACGTTCCATGGCCTTGCAGACCAGGCTCGTCAGGCTAATGAGGCGGTAGTTCCCAGGGTCTGTGGTGGCTCCCCTTTGTGGAGTGGGATAACTGTTGCTGTGCGCCATTCAGCAGGCAAAAAGCCTGAGGTGAGGCTATGACTGAACATGGTACTTAGGTGGGGTGCTAGTTCGTTCTGTAGTTCATGTAGAACGCAGCCTGGGATGTTGTCTGGTCCCATGGATGCTGTGTTCTTGGCTTTGGAGAGTGTGGTTTTTAACTGTGCAGCCGTGGTTACAGGAACTTTGCATTTTTCCAGTATAGAGATGGGCTCTTTAGGGAGTGGAGGGGCGTAAAGTTAGCACTGAACCTATACGCCAGGATGTTGGCAATATCAGTTGGGTCTGTATATTTAGTGCCATTGTGCTGTAACTCAGAGCAGATCTGAGTGTTGCCATTCAGATTCTTGACATAGCTATAGAATGCTTTGTGGTTGTCTTTAGAATCAGTGGTGATTTTGTTTTTGTAACTAGCTTTGGAGGATTTTATCAGGGATCACAGCTTCTTACTGAGGCTGACCAGGGAGCTTCTCCACTCGTGGGATTTTACTCTCTTTTGCAAGAATTTCTTCCTTCTGTTGTACAGTTTGTTTATGGCATGGGACCACCAGATTGGCTTCTTTTTTTTGGAGGATAGCATCTTGGTTCTGTTTGAGATAGCACGATCCATGCACTCATGTAAGTGCTTATAAAGTGCAATTGTGTAGGATTCAGTAGTCATAACTGTATTGTCCATCTGCATGGGTGTCATGAAGTTCACCACTTCTGTCTTAAGAAGCATGACGTTGGCTTTGGAGAATTTTTTATTATCGTTTCCTTAATGGGGGTGAAGGCAGGATGTGGATATCTTGGGTAATTAGCTTATGGTCGGATCGGACCAATCAGGCATTGACTTCAGGTGTGGAACACCGGTCACTCATAATGTGAATGACTAGATCTAGGATATTGTTGCCCCTGGTGGGGGTGTGGATAAGTTGATCCAGGGCATTGGAGTTTATGAATTCCAGAAAGCGTTGAGCAAAGGAGTTGGTACATGAATAGTTTTCCCAGTTAATGGTGGGGTAGTTGAAATCGCCCATTATTAGGGTGTTTGGTTGAACCCTAATATTTTCCAGTACATCAAGAAAAGAGGAGTGAGAATCCTGGGGCATGGTGGGTGATCTGTAGCAAGCTACAATTTGGATTGCAGTTTTGCCCAGAGTTAGTTGCACTTGGATAACCTCGACTGCATTACGCTGAGCAAATAGCCTGGAGGTGTGGATATCCTTAATGAATATGGATACACCTCTGCCTTTGGTGTTCCGGTCCAGGTTACATGGCCGAAAAGTGTGGTATGAGTTATAGCCTGGTAGTGCAGGGGTGCTCTCTGGAGCCTTGAACCAGGTCTCAGTCACTGCACAGATATCGATGTTCTCCATTTTAAGGAGTGCCTCGAGTGAGTGCATTCTGAGATTTAGACTTCTGGCATTGAGTAGCATCACCCTCAATTTTTGCTTGCCTATTCCTGCTACGGTGGTGAATTTGTCATTTGAACCTTGCCTAAAAAAGGCACTATAGGGGTGGCAAGAACCTTAGCCAGTATCCAGAATCCCAGGGACAGGTGCAGGCCATCTCTTGCAAAGCATCGTGGTCTGTCGACCATGTCATCCCAGGCAGACAGATACTGGATCCCTTTAGAATAGCACCAGATGCTTAGCCAATTGCTGAAGTCAATCATTTTGTCCTTGTACTGTGGCATCATTCTGGGTGATGGCAGAATGCTACTTAGGGCTAGGGTCATACCTGCTTGGGCTACAAGATCGGAGAGCTCTTCCATGTCTCTTTTCATGTAGTCCAGGGAGGTACGTCTCAGGTCGTTCACACCAACATGGACAATGACAGAGTCATATTTGTACTTGTTGTGGAGTGACCTGAGTGCATGGGTTATGTGGCGGATCCTGGCACCCGACTGCCAGCTGACAGTAACCTTCTCCTTGTTTAGCCTGGTGAGTGGGACATCAGTGTGCTTGACTATAGATTCGCCTATGACTAGTGTGTTGTGTACGTTGTTTTGCCTTATTGGCCGTGGTTGAGTGGCACACTGAGTCTGCGGGCTATGTGTCATTTGGGTTGTGTTGGGGGGGGGGGGGTTTGAGGTTGCTTGCATTTCTGCTTTGGAGGTCTCTGTTGCTTAAGCAGATTATTATTGAGAGCCTCCGTGAATGTTTTTGTATTTCTATGTGTGGATTTTGGTGGTGTAGGTTTAGTGAGACTATGTGATGAGTGTGGTGTGGTGCAAGTGCTTACCTTCTCCTCTTGACTGTCAAGTTCAGACTTGATTGGAGAGAGCTTTACCTCAAGTTTGGCTAGATAAGTGCATCTCTCACAGGTTGTAGTGTTGGGTGGTAGGAGGAGACAGGGACGTCGGGAGGCATACGCACTGTACTGATTTCAGTACAACTTGTAGAAGGGGGGGGTAGCATTTAAAATTGTCTTTATTTTCACGCTTTACAGCACGATGACGTCAGCACGCTTTAGGCAGCCAGTCGGAATGGAGCTCCAGCCTCCAAATGCTTGAGCGGGAGGTAGCGTATTAAATTTTCTTGTTTGAGCTCCATATGCTTTCCGAGCGGGAGGTAGCCTTTTAAATTGTCTTGTTTGAGTCCTGAGCTGGTCTCACGTCGTGGAGAGGAGGATTCCCAAGCTGGTCTCACTTCATGGAGGGTTGGTGAGTACTATGAATGAAGTGTGTGTCGGAATGGATGGAGCTGGTAGCATTTTAAAGTGTCTTCTTTGATTCCCGAGCTGGTAGCGTTTTAAACTGTCTTCTTTGATTCCCGAGCGTGTGTGTGTGTGTGTGTGTGTGTGTGTGTGTGTGTGTGTGTGTGTGTGTGTGTGTGTGTGTGTGAGTGTGTGAGAAAATGCCCCAGGTGGGACTCTGACCTATTAAGTCTGGCTATTTTTTCCCCACCATGCAGTTTTGCACTTCAGTCCTCTGTGATCCATACCCCATTCCTTATTTTCCTGCTTGTTTCCTATTTTTCCCAAGTGTCTGAGGATAATGTGAGGAGAGGGGAGAACCAGGGATTCCAACAGCATCTTTTGGTGATCTGGAGATATTGTGTAATTTGTCAGCTCACCCTATTCCTGTGTGGTGTGTGATGGGCACACCACCAATACTACTGAGCTTAAATACTGACCAAGTGCTATATGTTTGCTTACACACACACACACACACATGTGCATGTGCACGCACACACATACATATACACATAACCAAGGTGAGGTGAGCTGCAGATCTATGGAGTACTTGACAGAGGAATTGCCCACACATGGCTCGTTTTCAGTACTTGCTACTTAACTTAGTCTCTGTCATGTGGAAACCATGTGTCATGCTGATTCTTCTCCTCCCACAACATCCAGTATTAGCATGGCCACTCCCCAGACCAACCTACTCAGCACTTGAACTTAATTAGCTGAACTCAGTTCTCTAGAATCAGGATTCTATTCCTTTGTGCCTTGGAGCTAGCACTGTAATTTAATTTCCTCATATGCCGAACAGGGTTCAGATTCTAATCAGGCAAATTATTATAACCAGAATTGATCTGTGTCATTTCCCACAGTTTCTGAATTTTTGAATCAGTTTTGAGCATTTATCCTCCACTGGAAAGCTACTATGAGTCGAACTACTACTGTGTCAAACTTGCCTCACATTGCCCTTGGATTGCTCTCCCTGTTTTAGTGCTCTACTGATGTGATCACGCATAAGTAGTTTTAAAGCAAAGTCTGCACTTCCTTTATCTGTCTATGTAAGTTTTAATTAGGTGCTCTAATTTCTTTGTTATACCAAGGTCATGCAGTAGGTAAAATGATAAGTGTGTGTGTGTGTGTGGTGGGGGTGCTTGTAAGCATTTGCATCTATATCTGTGCATATCCTTATCCTGTAATATACTGCTATTCTGTCTCGGATTACTTTCTGCCTTGCACTCACTAAATGCTGGAAGAGGCATTAGCTTCTTTAACACCCTTAACTAAATAAAGTGGGTGTGACAGAAATAATTACTAAAAAAAGTTAATGTACTGCTGTCATTATGTTCTTTAGAGTACAAGTATATTTACATAATATGTCTTCCTAAAGGCTTCATTAAAGGTAAACATAGTTATGTCCAGACTACTGAGATGTGATCTTTCCCTTTTCTGCAGGGGATCCCAGGACCCCGTTTTAATGAACCTCTTCAACATCCAAAACAAACAGCATCCAAACTACTAGATCAAAAGACCTAAAATTTGCTTGTAACTTAAATAGGTCTTGGGATGTTGTACTGGTGTGATTACTCATGGTGGTGTGGTAGGGAATACCTCAGGCTTGAACCTTGTACCTTGTATGCAGGTGTTAAAGACCTGAATTCCCTACCCACCACCATTTTTAAAAAAGATTTCAGATTTTTGCCTCATATTTGATCTGATCAATATCTGTATGTATCTGTGGTTTTTAAATATTGCAATGCTTGAAATTTGATGGTGCAGTGGTAGCAATGTAGCATTGATGCCTCACAGCTGTAGGTTTTTGGGTTTGGTTCTTGGCTGGGGTACCTTCTTTGTGTGTGTGGGGGGTCTGTATCTTCTCCCTGTGTTTGTGTGGGTTTGCTTTTGTGTCCTCCCATGTTACAAAGACATGTCTGCATTATTTTTTCCTGGGCCTCTACTGAGAATTGTTTTTTTTTTTTGTTCCAAGTCAGACTGTCCTGATTAACAAATTGACAGGCATTTAAATTTCAGACTTCAGGTTTCTGAATGCTTGCTTCCTTACATATTTGATGGTGCACTGGCAGTATTGTTGCTTCACAGCTGTAGGTTTTCTGGTTTGATTCTTGGCTGGGGTGCCTTCTGTGTGGAGTCTGCATCTTATCCCTGTGTTTGTGACATAGTAAAACAACTTTTTTATTCTAGCAATAAATATATACTAACACAACCTTTTTATAGCAATTTTTTTAAGTTTATGACTATTTGAAATTTGTCCTTATTTTTAGCACTGTAATACCCTGTTATTGGCTTTGTCCAGGTTTTTTGTGCTAAGGTTGACAGCTATGGCAAGAACTGAATTCACTGAATATGTTTGAGGGCTGTATTCCCTCATTACTGGGTTTGCGAGGTGTTTTGTGCTAAGAGGTTGATGGCTATGGTGAGAACTGAATTCATTAAATGATAGTCATTTAAGTTTCAGTCTTCTCTTTCACAAAGCAGGTGATTTGGCATAGTGGTATGTTGTTCTGACTATTTTGCACAGTGACCTTGGCAGTAAAAATGTATGATGGTAATGCAGCATTTTATTCTAGCAGCTTTCCAAGATTATACAAGCAATGTTTAATGTGTTCCTGTTTTTTGCCCTTTTGACCCACCCCAATAAATTTGGCTTTTTCCAAACTTCTTGTGGTGCGAAGTTGAGATGTAGTTGAGTATTGCGTAGATTTTACAAGGAACTGAGAGCTGCAGGGGAAGAGAAGTTTAGTGCTGATTATGCTAAGTTGGCTCACATTGCTAGTAGCACAAAATGTTGTGTACTTGCTTTTAATGCAGAAGGTTGTTGGTTCTACTCCCGTAAGGGGTGAATGCTGCTGTACTGAAAGTTAAGGCGCTACCTACGAGCCTGTTATCAGTTTGCCATCCATTTCCTATTGCAATATTACTAGCTTATTATTAATGTAATTTAGGCAATTTATTCCTCAGGGGCATCGGACACTATTTTTCGGTGAAGTCATGAAATATAAAGGTGATTGCTAGCAGCAACCTCTTCATTAGTTAGATTTATTTAACGTGGAATTATTTAGATGACTTTTTTTACTACTTCAGAGATTGTGCATATTATTTACTGATAATGGTGGACTGTAGAAGTTTGACTAGACTTTTATGATGGAAATGTTCTGAATTGGGCAGTTTTGTTTCATTGTTTACTGGAAAAATGTTCAAAGCAATAGGAAGGTGTATCAAAGAGCACATGTATGTTTCATATGCAAGGGGCCTATGATTTAAAAGCAGCCCAGAATTAATTTTTATCTGCCACGGGTAAAATGTATTTTTCTTTGAATGTGGGTTTTAATGTTGTTTCAATGAATGAGTTTCAAGGGCAGAGAAGTTTTAATGCCAAATTTGTTTAGCAGATGTCTTAGTGTTTGTGCTGTAAAATGCAAAATAAAACTTTCAAATGAAGTTCAAATCATCATCGAAGTAAATCAGTATGCACATTAGTGTTTATGGTAAATGGAGTGAAATAGCAAAGTAATGGATCATTGGAATGGCTGCCGGGGGAGGCTCCATTCGACCATGGTTTTGTGAGGGGGAAGGGCGGCAAACTTAGACAGCCCCAGCTGAACTATACCTCCCAACTGTCCAGATTTTCAAAGAATGAATAGATTTTTTGCTTCTTATTTTTGGTTTGTTCCTCAATTTGTGGTTTTCTGGCAAATGATTTAGGAATTAAGTCACTAAATAATGACACACTAGTTTCAGACTTTATAACCTTCAGAAAAATGCATGCTAAAATAAGACCTGTTCTATCAACTGTCCCAGTTTATACAAGAGCAATTTTTAGTACTGTTTATATGTTCCCTCAATATATTTGGCCTTGTCCAGATTTATTGCATTAACAGGTTGAGAGGTACATGCAAATTGCTTTATAGAATTAGGCATAGCCAAACCTCAACTGTCCCTGATTTTGGCTCAAAATGTTGGTCTTCCCCTAATGATCCCTCCACAAAATATCAATTTTGGTAGAGGGTTTACTTTACTTTTATAAATAACTGTAATGATCAGAGTTATACATTACTTTTATTTCAGAAATGCATGTAGATTCTCTAGAGGATACCCAAAAGAATTTGTGGTTAGTATAGCGTTAGAAGTAAAAAATAAAAGACAGTTAGGAATATATTTTCCACTACTGGGGCCTATAGTAAGTCCCGAAAGGATTAATGGACAAATAGGATTACCAGTTGAAAAAGTGACTAGTCTTGAATTTTCATGCAGTTTCATCACCTATTTTAATTTGGATGCACTCGATATTAGGAATATTTTGAATAAAAACTGGCAGCTTTTGGTTTCTGACAATGCTTTTAATGATTTACTGATAGAAAAACCAAAAATCATTTATAAGAGAAACCAAAACTTTAAAGAAATATTACAAAGTAGGAAAGAAAATATAAGAATTAGTAGAGGTATGGTAAAATGTGAAATGTGCAACTATTGTAGGTACATAGAAGAAGGTAATAGCTTTACACTCAGGAACCGTACCTATAAAATAGGGAGAAAGTACAACTGTAGTAGCCGCCAGGTTGTGTATTTAGCAACATGTGACACATGTTTAGCTTTTTACATAGGAAAAACGGATAGGAAACTACAAGAAAGAATTTACGAGCACATATACAGTATTAGAAGAACTAGATTGGATAACGCACTTGCTAGGCATTGCCATTCGAACGAAGGACATAATTTTAGATTTAAGGTAATAGACCAAGTAGAAACTGATGTAAGATGTCAATACGATCCACTAAAACTGGAGAGACGGGAATTGATATGGCAATTAACGTTGAATGCTAACCAATTCCCTGGATTAAATGAGATGACATCGATTAAATGTATACTAAGATTAAAAAACCTAGAAAGATGAACGGTAAACTGTTACCTTGCCTGTTCCTCATTATTAGTACTATACCTTTAAGACAGAATAAAAATAAATTTAATCTTTGACTAATTTTTGGTAAACACTTTCATTATTGAATGCACATTTTGATATTTATACATTTATTTAAGTATTTATTCATTCACCAACTTACTTATTTATACACTTATATATCTAATTTTTTAAAAATGGATGTGGTTTTAAAGTAAATGTTATACTATTTAATATGTGACTATACATATTATATGTTATGTTACATTATTTTTGTATTATTGTATTAAATACACACACAATACTATAGAAAGTCTATATGAAGTCTACCTGTGCTCCATTTATGTTGTATGTATTAATGTATATATGTACAGTATATAAAAAACACACAATCCCCCTTGTTAGGCTTAGGTTACGTTTAGATTATGAACACAATTATGAATTTGAAATACTAAAATTTATTAAACTAGTACAATGTGTTATATAATAACGTTTTTTAAATTCTTTTTAAAAAATCGTTTTTTAAAATGGTAGAAGTTTTTAAACAAAGTTTGGTTCACTTTTAAGGATCCTCTGCAGTTTTAATAATTTCACTATAAATGTATTACACAATTTATTTAAATGTATTAATTATGTTGGAACTTTTAAACAGTATAGAAGAGTACCGATTTTTATGCACATAATATAAATTAAGTAAATTACAATTTGGTATCCCGATGCACAATATGTATTTATCCAGGTTATAAGAGTTAGTACCTATATAGTCACTAAATGGTTAAATGTTTTATGATGAAGTAATTATCTGATTGACATCAATTGAATATAATTGACTATTAGTGCTTAGGACTTTTAATACTTTTAATACTTAAGAGCATGAGTGATGTTAGTTAACTGTCTTCTGAGGAAGTTGCGATACCTATAGGCGACGAAAAGTGTATGAGTTACTGCACGCTTAAAGACTGTTTTATTGTTTTACTTGTTCTATTTGTGGAGTTAATAAAGTGGCTGCTATTGGACGTTTGTTAGCTGTTCGGTACTATTTGTTATTGTTTGCTTGAATTGTTTTTTTTTAAATTGTATAATTATCATTCATATTTTTTACATTTGTATAATTATCATTCATAACCTACTGTAACCTTCATTGTTTGGAGCTTTTCTCCTCAGGACTCCATTGAAAACGGGTTCATTTTGGCCCAATGGACTATCCTGGTAAACCAACTGCAAATAAATAAAATAAATAAATAAATAAAACACTAATCAATATATCTGATCAAGTGCAACAATGCTCTAATATATATGCTAATAGTAATCACATTTTGTTGTTTTTTTCTTTTTGATTGTCACTCCCTTCTATAACAGCAGAGCCGTGTGCTTTATCAGCTTGTAAGGTCTGTGTACCACTGATTATTTTTTTTTACCAAGGCTATACTCATTTGCCATCTACACCACTATACTTCCATTTTCAAAGTCATCTGTCCTTGTTTCATCATGATGAAAAGGATGTTACACACTATTACATGCCAGTCAACAGCTTTCATCCAAAACTGTGTAGCCCCTCTGCATTTTGAGGGTGTCTACCACAGGGCAGTGATCTACATCTGTTACTCCAATAAAGTGAATTACATATTGGGGTGCATTCTGGCACTATGCTCCAATCAAATTGAGTGTTTCTTGTCAAAGTGAAACACCCGTACATTTCTGATCTCTTCAATCAGAAAAGTGTGCGTGTCTCCTGTTTTTAATTTCTCCAAGTCTTTTGGGTTTCTAATACCATGACAGGAATGGACCCCATTCCTAAGTCAAAGTACGATTAAAGTTCATGAAATTAGTATTGTTTCCCTCTTTGATGTAAGCCAAAAGTGCTATTTGCAGCACCCACAATGTGCCCAGTAGTGACTCCTTCTGCAATTCGTACGGTGTTACATGAATTGGTAACATATCTAAATACGATTGTAAATTCTTTTTTATAAGACCAGTTGCTCCTACTACTATTGGAACTGTCTGGGTATCTTACGTCCACATGGCTCTCATTTCTGCCTGCAGATCGAGGTATTTTATGACTTTGTGTCTGTCTGTACGCAAGGCACTGTAGTCACTAGGTGTGGCCATTTCAATGATCAATGCTACTTTTGTCTTCATTTCTTGGACCACTATATCTGGTTTTCTAGCATCTATCTTTTGAACTGTTGGTACTGGGTGATCCCATGTGATGTAAACTTCATCATTTTCTATGATTCTCTGTGGCTCATGTTTCCAGTGTTTTTCAACCACTCCTTTTCTGAGTGTCTAGACATGATACCTCAAGCAACATCATGTCAACTACTTGTACCCGGGGCCTTCATCCATTGGGTTCTTCCCTCTATGACGGGAAAAAGCATATACTTTGCAGACATCTC
The DNA here is from genome assembly GCF_019279795.1 of Protopterus annectens. Taxonomy (NCBI): domain Eukaryota; kingdom Metazoa; phylum Chordata; order Ceratodontiformes; family Protopteridae; genus Protopterus; species Protopterus annectens. Next base: position 1,445,551,523 of record NC_056726.1, read on the forward strand.
TAAAATGTTATCATCACTTTTACATTAAAATGCTTCTGTATGCTCTCCATGCATATCCACCTGTGTGTTCCATACCCACGGTACTTGGCCTGTTTCCCATGAATGGCACTGTACTACATCACAATAGAGTTATGCACTCCTGACTCAGCCATCCTTCAGGTGATATGTTAAGCTGAGGTCCCATTTGCCAAAGATGGTCTTATTGCATAAGTATGCCCAGGGTGTTAAGCACTTGTCAAAAAGACCAGTGGAATTGTACTGCTCAGCTGCAATAACTACACTAGTTGGAATGTATATAGTCTCTTAAGTGGTACTGTCACACTACTCCGTTACTGCCTCCCCATGAATAAAACTGTCTATTGAATGCTAAGACAAGAAGAGCTAAATCCAAATGTGGCATAAAACACTTGCTAACTTCCAATATTACTATCACTGTAAGTAGGTGCACATTGAGACCATTGCAAACAGATTGCTTAGATAAAAACAGACAAGAAAGGACTTGGAACTGTAAAAATGCAGTTAAACAGTTTCATCAGAAATTACATTCCAGATATAGAAACCCAACCCAGTACAGCAGATCACTGCATAAACCCTGTTATAGGAATGATCGTATCACTAGTTTCACCACTCACCTGCAACTACTGCATTGCTTTTACACTCTACAGTCCCTCCATTGCCCCTTTAAAATTTTAATATGCAAGAATGATTTTTGCAAAGTAAGAATTCAATGAATTATTACTCAATTGTTTGATGACAGACAACATCACATAAAATGGACCTGGGTTAAAAGTCTGTGGTACCCTAAAAGTGACCATTGGCTGTCCCAAAGAAGCAAAGAAAATAAGTGGAATGATGACATACATAGGCAGAGGATTTGCCAGAACAGAATGTTAAATGTTTAATCTCTATACATGCAAACAGTTTGCAAGCACTATCTTAAAAAGTGTGCACTTCAGAAGACATCAGCTTAATATCATTAACAGGTAGTCCTGCTACAGGAAAAATATCTCACATAGTTTCTATCAGAAACCGAAATGAAAGCATACTAAAAAGCATCTCATATGTATCGTGTTGAAGAAACAGGAAGAGGTTGGTGGGGCATATTTTTCAATACTTAAAGGAAATCTAAGTAATGGAAACAGGCAACATATAAAGATTTATGCAAACATGACAGTCTGAAGATACAGGGCTTCCTTCTTGTGGCATGGGGGTAACAAAGAAGCACTAATTCACCGTAAAGGTGGTAGAGATATGATTTATGGCTTAGGAACTAGTTACAGATCTCATTACTTCTCGGAAAAGAGGCTATACACAAAGCAGTGGCAGAATTTAATAACATATCAGACCTGAATCAGGATCTTGATAACTGCAACCCTCAACATTCTAATGGATGTTTATACTTATATGCTTTTGAAACACAAGAATATATGATTTTCAATAAACCATTCAGCTTAAACTGGATATAATCAATGCCAGTCCCCTACCATATCCTCAGCCCAACACGGTGGTTTGTATGCTGGTCAGGTAAGCACTATAACTGGGACATAACTGCATTATAATAGGCATCGTAACCTCTCAGCTGGTAATGTGTTTTTTACTGTGGAATTGCAACTAAGCGGCATTGTACACCTGATCCTGAATATGTGTTTTTACTGTGTATCTGCATTTAAACGTCTGCTGTCTTGTAACACGTAGCTGTTGGCCTCAATACTGCCTATGCTGTAAATGGCTCTCTTTTTTTTGTGCATACCTATTTATCTACGGCGCACTCTGTACTGAGCTATTAACAGCTCAATCTGTAGTGTTATGATACTGGGTGAAGGTCTTTATCTGTTTTTTAAGATACCAAGCATGGTATCTGGCCACTCGCAGTAATTTGTCCACAAGGTTGGATCTGTAGTCACGTCGATTTTTTAGGGCTTTAAATGCCCAGCTTACTTGCTATAGCGTCATCAGCCCTGCTAACACGCACTTTCTAATAATCTGGATGTTCACTGGGCTTGTTATGCTGTCACTGGCTGTTCCAAGCTGTTCTATGGGATACTAGAATAATCTTTAAGCTAAACATGGTTACTCAATAGTCGCTAGCCTAGGAAAGTGTATTTATGGGTGAATCGTATTATTTCCTTATTATATGTAGCCATTCAACAGTCTCTAGACCAGTAACCATGATCTCTACCTAAATGCCAATATAATTGCAATAGGGTCTTAAACAGACTGAACTAAAGCAATCACACTCAGGTATTCAAACAATTGTTTCTTTTCCACTGTGCTACATATGCCATGATGGCCTCCTATTGCTTTAAACTGCATTATCCTCAACTACTGTCTATTACTAGAGATATTGTACAATAATATTTCACGCAAATGCTTGGTTCACACCTGCCTTGCTACTTTTATCACTGAATGCTTATAAGTATTAGCACTGCATTTTTCCTAAAGTAAAGTGTGGTACTAGATTTTGGATCACACCTGCCTTACTTCTTTATCACTGAATGCTTATAACTTTTTTTTACTGCATTTCTCCAAGAGTAAAGTGTATTACTAGATATTGTATGCTGCATTGATATTGTATACTGCACTGAATCAAATATATTATGTGTAACCAGACATCTAACTCGATACAATGTATACTACTAGATTTTTAAACACTGAGTAAGCTATTACATGCTCCACCAGTGTACCTGAGTAAATAGTCGATGCTGGAATATTTTATCCTAGTCACAGACACCCACTTACTATTCCTGCAAACTTAAGAATTGTGTTGTTGCTAGCATGTTGTATCCTGCAGCCATCTGTTTTTGTTTCTTGTATTGACAAATATTTTGCAACTGCTGTTCTCTCTGTCCAGTTTTAATCACTTTCCTTCTATACCTTCTACCTCTGTCTGTCTTCTGACTATCCTTAAACAGCCAAGTAACTCTCTTCTACTCCCCCCACTTTTACCTCCGTATATTCTTTCCTACTGAGATATTCTTCCATTTTCTGTCCCATCCTCCCACCAGTATCTACTACTTCTAAGCACTGTTATTCACCACTGTAAGTCTAATATCTCTCCCCACTAATCCCTGCTGTCCTGCTCTAACCTGGGTATACTCTCTATATTTTTTACAGGTCCCTGACACCTAAAGCAATCAGGCTTGTATAACCCCAGCCAACTCCTGAAGACCTGCCCTATCCAGAATACTTCTCAAGACAAGGAATCCCTCTACAGCAACAGTAATTGAACTTATGTTCAGTGTTAATAAGACACACTCCTGACTGTATTACCCTACTCTTGTGTCCCATTGAGTCCTGCTCCTGGTCAGCTACATATCATTCCTGTGTACCCCACCCCACAGGTAAACGTTAATCAGCCTTTAGACTAGACACCTACCTCCCCATCCCTCTGACCTCTCACTAACCTAGCTCTCTTCCTTACCCACCTATCTTCCACTATATCTCTCCACTCACTTGCCTAACTCACTTCCTTACCCTCCTATCTTCCACTGTATCTCGCCTCCTACCTCCATCTCCTTCTCCAACCTGTCCTCTCACTTACCTCCTCTCTCACCTAGACTATAGCTTCACCACTTCAGTCCTGTTGCCCCCTGCCCTGCCTGAGTTCCCCCCACCTTCCTCCATAGTCTAGCTCCAGATATCCTATGCTCTTTCCCTCCTCATAGATTTAGGAACAGTGTCTCTCCCTGAGTAAAATAAATAGTATAAAGTTAGGACTAAAGTAGCTTTTCCATTAGAAGTAAATTGTTACCAGCAAACTCTCTTATATAGTGCTCTATTAGCTGATTGTTTTCCAGAACTGCTGCTGCTCCTCTAGGATAGTGCTGTCCCATTCCGTTTGCTTCGCTACCCTACCCCTATTCCCGCACACCCCTATTACAATTACAGTTATAGCAGCTAACCTCTCCCTCCCCAGCACCACACCCAATCAATCAGACATACCATTACTCCCCCACTCAAACTTAACACACCACACCATTGACACCAACTCCCTTAATTGCTTATCTAACACCCAGTTAACAGCCCCTCCTTACACTCACCACTACCTTCCCACTACTAAAGGTAACACAAAACTAGACATATCAAATCAATAAAATGACTTTCCTAGACATAAAGGTAGCTTTCTACACATTAACTATGTTTATTCTTCTCCTACTATCCAGCCTTACATCCTACCACACCCAACATCATCACACCTATCTAACTCACTGGCAAATAGAAACCATAGCTAGTACACCACAACTGAAACAGTCCCCCATATCTCCATCCAACCTTGCCCAAACCCATCAATTCTCCTACAACAATAATAAACCAAAAAACAAAATCAACCCCCACTTATCCCAGAAACAAAATAAAGTAATGCGAAAACTGCTCAAACTTTACTTATATCTAACTCAGAAACTCACTGGTTGTGGAGATATACAACCCAACCCAGGACCAAATTCTTCACTCCATACAGACCTTAACCAACCAAACCCTCTATATACCAGGCCAACTTCCTCCTTTTTTCTCTTAAACATTAATGCAAGAAGCATACTGAACAAAGTTCAAGACCTCCATGCCCTACTGACTCTATATAAACCAGATTTAGCGATACTAACAGAAACCTGGCTTAGACCAGAACATCATGATAATGAAATTACACCCCCTGACTACAATATTATACGTAAAGATAGGCAAAGAAAAAAAGGAGGAGGTGTAGCTACTCTGTATCAAAATAATCTCACACTGGAACAGCTCAACTACAGCTGTCAAGACATTAACAATATAGAACTCATTCTTGCTAAAGTAAAACTAAATGAGGTACCTACATCCCACCAGGTAACAACATTGACACTATGGAGAACCTTCTGCACTGGTTGTCTACTACCCATCCACATGAGACCATACTCTTAGGAGATTTTAACATTGACTGGTCTGACTGTGCCAACTACAGTCCCTCTACCCATATTAATCTTCATGGGTTTACCCAAATCATAGACACCCTCACAATAGTTGATAAAAAAAACAAGCGACAATCCATCCTAGATTGGATACTTCGATCTGTTCACACCTTAGCGCACCAATCAGGCTGCCTTCCCGACAACTTAAGCGATCCCCAGCCAGCCTATCTTATTAGGAATAAATCCCAACAATGTCACCAACCCATCCTTAGAATAGTTCACAACAAAAAAGACTTCAAAGCCAAGGACCTAAACAATGAACTAAAACACTGTGACTGGTCTCCCCTAAAACACCTACCCCTAAACGAAGCAGTGGATTACTTTAACTCAACCTTTCTCAAAATCCTAAACCATCATGCACCATCCTGAACCATCAGAGTCAAGACTAACTATGCCTCTTGGCTGACAAAAGAAACTAAAACCATAATGAAGGACAGAGGTAGAGCCTGGACCCAATATCATAAACTGAAAACCACTACCACAAAACAAAACTACCTAGCTTAACTTATAAAACTTGATAAAACTAATTATTACAAAACCTTACAAGAAAAACATGCCCACTGCCCTCAAAAATTCTGGGCCTTGATAAATAAATTACTTCACCCAGGCAAAACCAGCAGTCCCACACTAATAGTTCCAACCAGTAATGAGAACACCAGCACCCAATTCAACAGATTCTTTACAGAAACAGTCCTAACCCTATCTAATACCCTAAATAGTACCACCAACCCCACACCTTCTCCTACCCCTTCTATCCCTATTACACAACAAACTCCCTCTAACTTTTCCTTCTCTCCACCACCTACAAAACATATTAATAAACTTCTCAAGAAACTAAAACCCACCACACTGGCAGCTGACAAATTTCCTGTTGACTTCCTTCAACTCTCGGCAGACACCATATCTTACTCCATATCTATCCTCATAAATAGATCCATATCTGAATGCAAAGTACCCAACCTGTGGAAAATATCCCATATTATCCCACTCCACAAAGGCAGCAACTCCCTTGAGCTCACCAACTACTGCCCAATCATAATCTTATCACCATTATCAAAAATACTAGAAAGAGTAGTACATACACAACTAATGCAATACCTCCTACAAAATAACCTTATATCATCATCTCAGCATGGGTTTCGACCCTCCCATAGTACCACAACAGCCCTACTCTCATACACCAACACATAGCTCTCAACCTTCCATCTCCAAAATGAGGAACACTAGCCCTCATAATGTGGAACAAATGGGCAAAATGTGGAACACATACTAATGGCTTACTAACAGTTTCAACTAGGAAGGCTATAGGACGGTTAAAATATGCTAGTTTTACTTATAAAGAACATATTTTAATGAATTAATATGATTCATTTCTATTTACCATGGATTTCACTTAAAAAAATTCCTAACATTGAATGTTTGACAGAGTCTTAAAATGTGGAACTTCCAGGAACTTTGAGGAACATGAACTTTTTAAGACCCCAAATGAGGTACGTTCCTCATAATGAGGTACACTTGAGAGGTATGCACCAACATAGTCAACACCCATAGAAACAATGAGCAGTTTGTATCCTCTGTGTTCTTAGACTTGTCAAAGGCATTCAATATGGTCAACCAGAGCAAAATTCTATCTACCCTTAACTTAACCTCCCCCACTATATCTTGGTTCAACAGTTACTTTCAGGCTGACAACAAGCAGCTCTGTGGCAGGACCAACTATCCTCCCTTCTACCAGTATCCATAGGAGTCCCTAAAGGTTCCATTCTTGGTCCTTTACTATTCTCCATATTTACAAATCAAATAGCTGCATCCTCCCCCTCTGCCTCTATAGTACAATATGCTGATGGCAATACTATCATATGTGCCGCCCCAACCTTAAACAAACTACAAACAATAAAACAACACAACTTTACACTTGCTGAAGCATGTTTTTTGAGCATTACACTTATACTCAATCCCAGAAACACAAACCTAATTATCTTCTCTCCTGGTAGATCTTCTGCACTAAACAATGATTTCAGCATAAACTCCAAAGACAATATCGTGATCACCCCAACATCACGCACTACACTCCTAGGAGTAGTAATCGATAACAATCTTAAATTTGACATACACATAGCCCAAACAATCAAAAAAGTACACAAAAAGCGTGGTCTCTTGTATAGAAACAGACAATTCTTGACCAGCTATATCAAAGCCACTATTGCTAGAACTCACCTACTATCCACCCTACTGTATGCCTCCCCTAATCTAACTAATCTTCACCACAGTGAGCAAAACAAAATGGCAGCTTGCTATAACAAGATTGCCAGGTTTGCTACAGATGCCTCTAATAGGGACCATCACTGCCATTCCCTCAAACAGCTCAAATGGCTTGAGTTGCCCCATCTACTTCTTACTACACAGCTCTCCACAGCCCACAAACTGTTCTACCTTCCTGACATAACCCCCATACTACGAAATCTAATACAACCCTACACCACCACCCGAGTCTTAAGATCAGCAGACCAAAATCTCATATAAGACATCAAACATAAGAATGAAGCCAGTGAAACTCTCTTTGCCTGTACAATAGCAAAAACCTGGAATTCACATCCTAATCACATTAATTCTAGAAGTTCTGCTCCACAATTTAAGAAACGACTCAAAACCCACTATTTTAGCAACTGGCTGTGCCCATGTGACTCCTCAGGCTAATCCACTACATTGCATTGATGCAAGGATTCTCCCAAGGATGACCCAGTACTGCCTAATGTCTAGAATTCTTATTCTTTCCTAAAAACACTTACTCCAATGGTATTGACTTATATATCTGTAACTAAATACTAAATACGTTCCTATATGCTATTTATTTTGCCTTATGAACACAGCTACGTACTTTACATAAGCCTGTGAAGCAATGTTAGATATTATGTTTATATTGTGTGCATTAAGAATACAGTGCTGTGTCTTGTAAATTTATCTGTTAAGCAATTGTTTAAGTGGAGCTTTTCTCCCCGGGCCTCCACTGAAAATGGACCTGTGTCCAGTCGGACTTTCCAGGTCATCAAATGTAAAATAAAATAAAATAAAAATAAAATAAAATATATGATTGTGCAACCTCGCAATTAATTTCACTGGTTTAGGTTCACTGGGTGCAAATCCCATTATGTTAGGTACTGGGGTTGAGGCTTGTTCCCTCATATAAAAATATAGCAATCAAAAATAAGGATGTACTTCAAAACATACCACAAGACATGCAGAGGTACAAACCACACCACTACACTGCCAATCGCATGCATACTTCACAACATCTGGGGTAGGATACTCATGGTATCTGGAGGCTGCATCATTTCTTTTTTTTTAGCTGTGCCAGCAAACGTTTGATCTATGGTTTGACATTCTGTATGTGCAGTGCTAAACTGTGCACCTTAACAATTTCTCTTGCTGAGACTGTATATTTATACAAGATATACTGTCCAATTTTGCATACGCCAGCTTTTGTTCAGCTTACCAGTTGCATTTTCACTTACTTTGGGGTCCAGTTTACTTAAAATCCATAGCATTTATCAATGCATGTGAATATTTCATAGTGTGGAAGTTCTTGCCCTATGATGGGTCAAAATGTCACGATACTGAACAGACATCTATAAATCACATTGATGTAAACAGAGTATTTTGTACAAAGTGTAATTCATATTGCTTCTTTAAAACAGACCAATATATTTTTGTTATAAACAGAAAGGTTTAGAAAATGATCATTTATTCCATTACAGTCTAATGAGGTGACAGACAAAGGGTCCAGAATACATCAGTGGTGGTAGCTGGGAGACCCCCACCCACCACGCTGGATCTGGGTGTTTATGAAACTTCACCCATTCATTATATCAATGTCAACTTCAGATTTACTTCAGGAGGACTTTACAATTCTGAGTGGTGAAGCTGTGGAAGGGGTCTTGAAGTGTTATTGAAGGATCTTTCTGAAAGGAAAGGTGATCAGAGCATAACAGGTATTGGTTCCAGTGAAAAACAATACTGTGGGAGTGGAGGAGTGTGAGATCCAATTATAACAGACTACAGAGCTGGAGCAGGGTAAAGGAGTTTATATAACCTCAGAACACGATCTTAGGGAAACAAATGATACAAAGATTAAGAACAACTTACCCCACCGTGGCAAGGGAAAGCACCTTAAGATGACCAGCTGTTTTCTTCTCTCTGTTAAAACCCTCGTACCACAAGCAGTGCAAACTGAGCAATACTCATATAAATGGGAGGTCCCTAAACAATACAGGGATTTAAAGCAAGTATTTAAACTGGGCATTTCATGGTCACATTACACACAAGGTGTCTCCACCAGAACAATTATCACTTCACTAACAGCTATAACAACCACAATAAAAAGTGGCAAGAACAACAAGCTTTCTACAAGTACGGTTAGAAGGAACTTACTGCAGTGTAAAGATAAAAACGGATGCAAAATACTGAAGAGAAAATATATACACATAAAAAAAAAATGCAACTTTCCCTCACTTGGCTTCTTCACTAGCTTTGTGCACTAGTGAGGGCAACAACTAACAGACTAGAGTCTGTGCAGATGATGACCTGTCATTCAATACGTCTACAGTAGGTGATCAGAAGGCATACAGTGTTGCTCACCTGATACTCTGTGAAAACTGGAATATATGCCAGAGACATAACTATGCACTTTTACACAGCTCTTATCAATACAATTACAGTAATGTACCCTGTTATGCAACATACTAGCAAGCACTGAAGCAGCCTGTCAGGGTGCAGAAGGAATGAAGGAGTAAAACATGCTAGAATCTGTTGGGTTTTGTGAAACACTGCACTTACTAGGAGACATGTGAATTTGCCTGTTGTAGATTTGGTAATCAACTGCCTGGGCATCATGAGAGGTGGGTAGTGCTGTTTTGAGATAATACAACTATTGTAGTGAGGGAATGGACTCCACAATCAGCTGTTGTGACAACCACTTCCAGTGGATTTTTGTGTGCAGGGAATGATGCAGGAAATACAAACCAAAGCACCATGACAGCTGCCTAAGCCATGGCCTTTGGCTGGTCAGCTCGGTGACACAGAACCAAGTGTTCCCTTGGCTGAAGGGGATGACGATGAGAAGGCCTAAGGGCATAAATAGATTCCTTACAAAAGGGATATAATATTTTTAAGATTTGTGTAATAGGAATGGTACTAATATGATGTCTACAACACAGATCTCCTAACACCTTTTTAAATAAAAAAAACAAATGTTCACTTGTGAACATATAAGAGTAAAAACAAGAGGTACATTTTAGAGTACAATACCAGCAGTCATCTTTGCAGAATTGCAAGCTAACTGAAGGATACCTAAAGGTGGAAGCTGCACATTCCTAGAAGGATGGTGATGTCTGTGGCACTGTTAGGAGACCTTGTGGAGTCTGGGACACAGAGAACCACAACTATATACTTGTGTATTGGAATGGACACAGAAATCATGGTGTGAGAGAGATGCCTCAAGTTGACAACATGCTGTCATTGCAACTGTCTTCATCAGTCATGCTTACTACATCATTCAGCTGTGTTTCCTCCCCCAACACCCAGTACCCAATGAACTTAATTCTGGAAGTGGCTAACAATGGACTTGGAACACAAAGTTTTGGGGTAAAATAAGGCATTACATCAGAAATCACTTAAAACCCCAGGCTGACTCGTTTCTCTGAAATGGTAGTAAACACAATCAGCTGTAGTCTCTGCAATAAATGTGTTATAAATATTCCAATAAATGTTGTCACACCAAACCCCTAAAGTTCAACATGTAGTATATTATCACACCTTCCCTACTGAAATAAACCAATTAAATTCAGAATTCACCCACTCGTGTGTACCATCATATTCCATGTGTTAACACTACAGAGCTATATCAAATCCATGGCACATTGCTGACAGGGGAGCCTAGAGGATTTTTGCAGGAGGGGGGCAAAGCCACAACCCACCCACTCAACCCCCCACACTCATTCCAGTGTCCCATTACTTGGCCATTTCTCCCCAATTCCCATAAGCACTGTGCAAAAAGTTCAGGGTGCTACCTTTTTAATGTTTTACTTCTACACAGATTACAGGTATCTGGATTTTAATCTACAACTTTTATTTTGAATTTTATAGCACAAACACTGATAAAAATTTGGTAACCAAAAATAGGCTCAGAATGATGACTGACTTAGCATTAAAACTTCTCTACCTTTGAAATGCACAGTCAATGAAACTGCATTGAAACACGCATTCAAAGAAAACGCATGTGGCCACTGCTAGGTGACGTGTATCTTTGGGTTGTTTTCATATGATAGGCCACTTGCACACATGTTTAGGACCATGCAAAAGTTCTTTGATTCACCTTTTTGCCTGTATTAATTATAATATAATAATTGAATAATATCCCTTGCATTATACAGCAACACTTGTTAGTGGGATTTAAATTTACAGTTTTGAACATTTTTCCATTAAACAATGAAACAAAACCTATGAACTAAGAATAACAAACTGCTCATGTTTAGACCATAGCAGGCCACTTCAACTTCTATTACAATACACCACTATCAGTCAATATGCACAATCTCTGCATACGTAATAGTGATCTTTCTAATTCCACATTAAAGAGATTTGAAAATAATGAATAGTTTGTTGCTAGAAAACAACTTCATATTTCAGTGTCATCTGCAAATTCAGTGCCTGCTGGCCTTAAAGAATAAATTGCCTATGTTACGTGAAAAAATGGTACACTGGTATATTGCAATAGGGAAAGGGTGTCAAGCAGAATAACAGGTTGATAGTTAATAGGCATCTCATCCAAAGGAGGACATACTCAGGACTGCAGCACCCCACCCATTGAAATACAAATATACATGCTATGGTAGTGGTAGTGGAACCCACAGCCTTCTACATCAAGATCAAGTATGCTACCTGTGCTACCTGCAGTGATACTAACACTGCTGTAAAATTCTACACCACAATAGTGATACCATTTGCTAAACAAATGAGTTGCTCATTTTACGCAGACATCATGAGGAGCAGTAAACTTGTCTTCCCTTGAAGCTCTCAAATCCTTTATAATGCACTTTGAAATAAAATAACTCTAACAAAGTAATTTCAGTCTCTCTCACACACACTCTCACACACACACACACACACACACACACACACACACACACACACACACACACACACACCTCAGTCTGGTAGTGCAAGAAATCTGTACAAAGCCTAAAATAAATAGGAACAGATTATAAATCTGGCTCTCAGGAACTTAGGAAACTACCTGAGTAAAAGGATTTGTGTTAGTATGCAGTTTTCTAAAGGATATGACATCTACAACTCAATTGTCTGCTATTATTCAGCAACTTCAACCCTTTGTAGAAGGAATATGTATCAAAAATATGGACATTCTGCAAAAACCTGGACAGCTGAGGGGTATGCTAACTCCATGTTATACACACACACACACACACACACACACACACACACACACACACACACACACGCATCATACCTCTCAATGTCTTAGCACAAGAAATCTGGACAAAGCCTGCTATAATGTTGGGGACAAAGGGCCAGAAATAAGGACACATAGAAAATTGCTAGAATAACAGGATATGTGCTAGAATGCCTCTTCTAAAGGATATGAAGTTTGAAACTCAAATACGTCACTTCTTAGTACATTTAATTCTTCGCTTAGCCCAGTGATTTGAAAAAAAAATATAGAATAGAATTTTTGAGGAAAAGCCTAAAAATATGTCAAAAATCAGGACATTCTGTGAAAATCTGTACAGTTGAGAAGTATGATACACACATACATCTCCCTAACTCCTTAGAAAGTTGATAGAACAACAAGGTTTGCATTAGTATGTCTGCCATTATTTTTTTACTTCAGTCCTCAATGATTCGCATGAAAAAACACAATTTTTATGCAAAACGAACCAAACATATGAGGCAAAAATCTCGATAATTGCGAGGTATGACACCCCTTACACACACTCCATCCTCTGTTTCTTACTTGAACACATATACACACACATACCCCTATCTCTCTCTTACAAACACACACACACACACACACACACACACACACACACACACACACACACACACACACACACACACACACACACACACACACACCTAACTACTTACACACGCACACACACACACACACACACACACCCTTACCTTTAACTACCTATTTCTTACATACACACGTACAGACCCCTAATTACCTACTTATTACATCCACACAACTCTTAAACACACACACGCACACACCGGCCTCTCACTTCTGCCTTTGTCTACAGTCAAAATATCTTCTGCAATTCAAATTCCACGTGGGTGCAGAATATGAAGACGTAAACCATCAGTCACACAGAAGCAGAAGCATATCTGCAACTGAGTGCAAAGGTCATTCTTAAGGAAGAACTCCCTAAAAAAAAGATTAATAGTTATAATGAAAAGAATATGAATGGTTCAGCCAGCATGTTCCGGCGGGGTGCAAGTGCAGCCACGTGCACCTCTGACAGGCACCCTTGATTACTGAAATGTGTGCTAGCAGGTATTACCTAACAAAGGCCTCCACCAAAGTGCACTGCAGTTTTCCAAATCATAACCATGGTAGAAAGTGGTCAGAAAGAGACATCTATCAAGGGATGACATTCAACTAAATGCTAAACTATAAAATCCTAACAAATGAACAGTGAATCAAATTCATAATTGCTATAGGCTGATAGACTGCACACTGGCCACGCCAGAAGACCTAGCTAATAGCACATCTGACATACATGGTGCAGTGTCCAGCATGGTCCAGCATATACTAAAATTAAACAAAAGAACAGGGTAGTCATCAGCATGGTGAGTTAAAAAAAAAGTTAGTCATGTACTGATGGTAAATTCACATGGAATAAAAATTAAATAGCAAATTATTAAACCCAAGTTTATTAGTTTAGAAATAGGAACTTAACCATGAAGTCAGAATTTGCTCCAAAACCACCTATGGGCACATGCTACAGAAAGATGTAACACACGATTTGAGAGTTAAGCCCCTGGTGCACTTTTTGACTTGTTAGTCATATGACGAACTAAAACTTATATAAATGCCTTTAAATAACTGTCAGATGCATTGACTATCTTTGCCACATAATGAACGAAGATGCCTCCTCAAATGCCAGATACTCTTTTCTCCACTCAAGCAAGTACAACACACCCCTTTCTGGAAGCTCACAGCAACACTTGCAGTTTCCATGAATAAACGTGTTCTGTACAGTAAAAGTGAATTTCCCTCAGTTGCCACTTCAATATGTCACCTAATTGAAGAATAAATGGAAGTGGGAACAATGTTTTGTTAATAACTGCTTATTGACTGCTAGTGTCGGTAAAACTTTCCTTTTTAGAATGATTGTTGATTGCTGTAACCATAGCAACAATACACAGTGTACGATCTTCCTAAAACAAAAGAAATTCACCGGCGGAGCACTTAATAAGCTGCTATTACTGAAACATGGAACACTGGTAGTAAGGATGTGAATGTGCCTACTTTACAGGGCTAAGGATCATGAGGGGAAGGCAAGCATCAGATAGAAGAGGTTGTGCATTGACTATCTTTGCCAAATGACACACGCAGCCCCCTGCTCCAATAACAGGTACGTTTCCTGTCCACTCAAGCAAGTACAACACACTGAGCTCTGTAAGATCACAGGAACACTTGCAGGTACCATGAATAAACCTGTCCTGTACAGTAAAAGTGAATTTCCCTCAGCTACCACTTCAATATGTCACCTAATTTAAGAATAAATAGAAGTGGGGACAATGTTTCGTTAATAGCTGCTTATTGACTGCTAGTGTCGGTAAAACTTCCCTTTTCAGAATGATCATTGATTGTGGTAACCATAGCAACAATACACAATGTACGATCTTCCTAAAACAAACTGTTTTACTGGATTAGCAACTAATAAGCAGTTATTAATGAAACATGTAGCACTGGTAGTAAGGCTGTGAATGTGTATACTTTACAGGGCTAAGGATCGTGAGGGGAAGCCAAGCATCAAATATCAGGTGTTGCACAGAGTTGCTTCTGCTTAACAACAGCTGCTCTGTTGCTCGTGTAAAGTCTGGACAAAGTGTGAACTGGTGGTGGCTGACAGGGGGATGTGTATTGGAAAAAAAATAAGATCTATATTTTATTCAGTTAGCCATAAAATCTAAACACGCTAGCTAAGAAATAACACTCGGGACAAGTGCGATTTTCTGACATGGATGCTGGAAGCATACCTCCTAACTTCTTAAAGCAAGAAACTTTCATAAATTAACACATTGAAATGGAGACTCTCTTTTTAAATGTTACTCTTAACAAACTTAATCTTGTGATTAAAATACAGGGTTGACATAAGAATACATTTACTGAACGGAACGAAGTCAAAAACACAAATGCCTCTCAATATTGTATGGACTGCAGTTCTTTATGATTCAGCACTAATTTCCCTGAAAAACACAATTTATTAAGAAAAGGACAAGGAAAAATAGTAAAAAGTCATGAAGATTCCGAAAAAGTCATAAGACATAACACATGTGGCAGGAAAAAAAACTGTTTTTAATGCAAAGAGCAGAAGGGGACAAATTGAGCAAGCGTTAAGAAAAAGTGACTCAGAAAAAATGGTTCACTATATCGCCACTTGTAGAAATTGATAGAAAAATAAAAAGATAGATAACTAGTAGCTATTGTGAGAAAAATTAACAGATTCAACAGCAAAAAATATATTTCCTGTGCAAAGAAGATTTGAAGGAAGATGCAGCAAGGAGGCAAATGCAGAAAAGCCGTTAAGTCCAACAACAGCGAGGTGGGAACACACTGCTAAAGCACAGTTGTGATTAGGATGCAAAATAGCATTGCAAGTCAAGATATATAGGATGTCTCCAAGCTAACTGACACTGTGGGTGGGAATCAGAATGACGAGGTCAAGTGGACATTCCTTTGCTTGGCTGTAGAGTGGACCCGAATTTTCAATGCTGAGACTGTTCCTTTAAGTCCTAAGTGTAACATTATAGCAGAATCAGCCCTTAAATGTCACATAGTCCTTCCCAGAAAGAGTAACTAATAGAGGTATTGCATTATTCTCTCAGTTTAGCCCTTCTATATTCATATCATGTTGTGGTTCAATTGACTTTTTACTTCTTTATCCACCACTTGATTTCCTGCATAGATAAATTTAATTATCTTGCAGAAAATGTCCTCTAGTATTTTAACCATTTGAACTTTTCCAGTGCTGAAAGGCCTTTACGCCATGCTGACTTCTTTTTTAGTGGCTTGTATTATTTGAAAGCCTGCTATTGAACTGGTATAAATCATCTACGAAAATATGATTCCTTAATTTGTGTATTACATTTTTTAGGAAATCGGTGACTTAAGTGGATTTCTTGATAAATTAGTCTTAAGAATAACTTCCTGGAACATTCAGTTCTTGTAAAGAGCAGGAATTTTAAATACAGATTTCAACCAGTCTCTCTTCATGGACTGCTGAAAAATGTGCGGTAATAGGGATGAGTCTGTTGAACAGTAATCATGAAGTTTTAGTTTCTTGATTAACCCAATTAAGAGGAATATGTCCTGCAAGAACTACAGCCCTAAAAGTCCCTATGGATTTCAAGATATATGGCATGAGGTTTTCACTACTTGAGACATCTGTGGCATTCTTGTTGTAGTCTGCATGGCATTACCTGACACCTTCACTGCAATAGGTTCAAGCTCATAACGTGGTTGTGAATTTCAAGTAATGGTGGAGAATCTGACTGTTTAGCAGTAATGTTTGTGCTAAGTAATGTCAAAAGGTTCTGCATGAATTTGATCATCAAATATTTTTATATCATCAGGGGTATGGAGGGCTAGCATAGTGGTTAAGGTCTTAACCTCACGTATACAAGGTTTAATTCTGATCTCTACTTATTGTCTAGGCTTGTAATAGTCTGCAGACTGGTAGTCTAGTATTTACCTATAAGCCTTACCCATATCCGTGTGCAGGGAAACTGGTAATGCCCTTGAACAAACAGTCTCCATTTTGAAATTTCCTATTTCTTTCCAAAAGTATGTATTGATAATTTGATGGGTTTGAGTAAATATCGTCTCTTTTCTTTGCCCTTGAATATATGGACCTCAAGTCCTTTTGTATGGTCCCTAGATGTATTACATATAAACAGCTGAGTCATTGTTATGCTGGCTATGGTTGTGTTAACCTCAGTTGGTGCCCAGTGTCTTGCTATAGACCTGCATACTGTAATTTAGAAAGTGAATAACTTTTGAGAATGAAGAACCCAGTGTGCTAGAATATAAGGAAAATTAATAATTTTTTGTATGTTCTGTTACTCATAGAAAGTTGGGACTATATATTTTATTGGTGTAACTGTGTTTAACCTGAGTTGGTCATTGCCTTTGTTAACTCAGCCCCTGGGGGATGCACAAGCAAGTGCATTTCTTCATGCCGGTCCCAAGCCCAGATAAATGGGGAGGGTTATGTCAAGAAGGGCATCCGGTGTAAAATTTTTGCCAGAGCAAATATGCAGACAACAATACAGATTTCCATACTAGATCAGTCGAGGCTCGGGTTAACAAAGACCACCTCCAGTACTGTTAGCCAACAGGGTGCTGATGGAAATAGGGCTACTGTTGGCCAAAGGAGGAGGAGTAGAAGAGGGGGAAGGCATGCCCGACACAGAGGGAGAGGAGGAAAGTTAGTAGTGTGGAAGTGAGGGTAGGAACTTTGAATGTTGGCAGCATGACTGGTAAAGGGAGAGAGCTCGGTGATATGATGGAGAGAAGGAAGGCTGAGATATTCTGCAAGCAAGAGACCAGATGGAAGGGGAGTAAGGCCAGGTGTATTGGAGGCAGGTTCAAATTTTTCTGCCATGGTATGGATGGGAAGAGAAATTGGGTAGGGTTTATCCTGAAGGAACAGTATGTTAAGAGTGTTTTGGAGGTAAAAAGAGTGTCTGATAGAGTGATGTTTATGAAGCTGGAAGTTGATGGTGTGATGATGAATGCTGTTAGTGCATATGCTCCTCAAGTTGGGTGTACAATAGATGCGAAAGAAAAATTTTGGAGCGAGTTAGATGAAGCGGTGTAACCAAGGGTGAGAGAGTGGTCATTGGAGAGGATTTCAATGGACATGTTGGTGAAGGGAACAAAGGGGACAAACAGGTGATGGTTTTAAGGAGAGGAATGCAGAAGGTCAGATAGTAGAAGATTTTGTTTAAAAGGATGGACATGGCTGTCGTGAATACCTATTTTAAGAAGAGGGAGAAGCATAGGGTGACATATAAGAGTGAAGGAAGATGCACACAGGTGGGTTATATCCTATGCAGAAGGGCCAGTCTGAAGGAGACTGGAGACTGCAAAGTGGTGACAGGGGAAAGCATAGTTAGGCAGATTAGGATAGTGGCCTGTAGGATAACGCTGGCGATCAAGAAGAGGAGAAGAGTGAGGGCAGTGCCAAGGATCAAATGGTGGAAGTTGAAAAAGGATAACTGTAAGCTGGAGTACACAGAAGAGTTAAGACAGGCACTGGGTGGCAGTGAGAACTACCAGATAGCTGAGCAGCCACATCAGAGGTGGTAAGGAAGACAGCTAGAAAGGTGCTTCTTGTGACATCTGGACAGAGGAAGGCGGACATGGAGACCTGGTGGTGGAATGAGGAAGTACAAGAGAGTATACAGAGGAAGAGGTTGGCAAAGAAGAAATGAGATTGTCAGACAGATGAAGAAAGTAGACAGGATTACAAGGAGATGAGGTGGATGATGAAGAGACAGGTGGTGAAAGCTAAGGATAAGGCATATGGTGAGTTGTATGAAAGGCTGGACACAAAGGAGGGAGAAAAGGACCTGTACTGATTGGCTAGGCAGAGGGACCAAGCTGGGAAAGATGTGCAGTAAGGTTATGGTGATAAAGGATAATGAGGGAAACATACTTACAAGTGAGGAGAGTGTGTGGAGCAGATGGAAAGAGTACTTTGAGAGGCTGATGAATGAAGGCAATGAAAGAGAGAGAGAAGGTTGGATGATGTGGGGATAGTTAATCAGGAAATGCAATGGATTAGCAAGGAGGAAGTAAGGACAGCTATGAAGAGGATGAAAAATGGAAAGGCTGTTGGTCCAGATGACATACCTGTGGAAACATGGAGGTATTTAGGAGAGATGGCAGTGGGATTTTTAACCCAATTGTTTAATGGAATCTTGGAAAGTGAGACAATGCCTTTCATGTGGAGAAGAATTGTATTGATACTAATTTTTAAGAATAAGGGTGACATGCAAAGCTGTAGTAACTACAGAGGGATAAAACTGATCAGCCACAGCATTATGTTATGGGAAAGAATAGTGGAAGCTAGGTTAAGAAGGGGGGTGATGATTAGTGAGTAGCAGTATGGTTTCATGTCGGGAAAGAGGGCTACCGATATGATGTTTGCTGAGGCTGTTGATGGAGAAGTATAGAGAAGGTCAGAAGAAGTTGCATTATGTCTTTGTGGACTTAGAGAAAGCATATGACAGGGTGCCTAGAGAGGAGTTGTGGGATTGCATGAGGAAGTTGGGAGTGGCAGAGAAGTATGTAAGAGTGGTACAGGATATGTACAAGGGCAGTGTGACAGTGGTGAGGTCTGCAGTAAGAGTGACAGATACATTCAAGGTGGAGGTGGGATTACATCAGGGATCAGCCCTGAGCCCTTTATTATTTGCAGTGGTGATGGATAGGTTGACAGACGAGATCAGACAGGAGTCCCCGTGGACTATGATGTTTGTGGATGACATTGCGCTTTGTAGTGAGAGTAGGGAATAGCTAGAGGAAACCCTGGAAAGGTGGAGATATGCTCTAGAGCAGATAGGAATGAAGGTCAGCAGGACTAAGACAAAATAGATGTGCATGAATGAGAGAGAGGACAGAAGAATGGTGAGGATACAGGGAGAAGAGTTGATGAAGGTGTATGAGTTTAAATACTTGGGCTCAACAATTTTGAATAATGTTGAGTGTGGAAGAGAGGTGAAGAAGACAGTACCGGCAGGGTGGAGTAGGTGGAGAAGGGTATCAGGAGTGATTTGTGACAGACAGATACCAGTAAGGGTGAAAGGGAAGGTCTACAAGATGGTAGTGAGACCAGCTATGTTATGTGGGTTGGAGACAGTGGCACTGATGAAAAGACAGGAGTCAGAGCTGGAGGTGGCAAAATTAAAGATGTTAAGAGTTGCACTGGGTGTGACGAGGATGGACAGGATTAGAAATCAGTACATTAGAGGGGTCAGCTCAGGCTGGACAGTTTGGAGTCAAAACCAGAGAAGCATGATTGCATTGGTTTTGAAATGTGCTGAGGAAGGATGCTGGGTATATTGAGAGAAGGATGCTAAGGATGGATCTGCCTGGTAAGAGGAAAAGGTGAAAGCCTAAGATAAGGTTTATGGATGTGGTGAGAGTGGACATGCAGGTGGTTGGTGTGACAGAGCAAGATGCAGAGGACAGGGAGAAATGGAAATGGATGATCTGCTATGGCGACCTCTAACAGGAGAAGCTGAAAGAAAAAGAAGGTCATTGCCTTTGTTATAGGTCTATATGTGGTAACTTCAGAGAGTGAAACAATATCTGATTTGAGGCTAAAGTACATTTGAAAATGTGAAGTGCAGTGTAATGTTTTGAAATTGCCATGGAAGATGTTCAGCATCAGACCACTGTTGCAGTAGCATAAGCTATTTGAGTTTTATCTTGCCAAGGATATAACCAACCAGCCAGCTTTTCAAATCCTGAGAGTGCCCTCCACATGCTGTAACTTCCAGGAGCTTGACCAGGCTCCATGAAAAAGGCATTTAAAGTACCAAAAAGCTTAATAGCTTTCTTGCCCCCAAAATGTACTTCCTCTATGTGGTTTGTACAGCTGGAAGTCAGCAAGTGTTCCTTTAGGGTTGGGCAGATTAATTCCTTTAAGGGGAAAAACTTCCACTAAATTATTTTTCTGCAGGAAAAACTATGTTTCTCTTTGAAAACGATTTTACCTTTAATTTGGAAATGGTATATTTTAGACTGTCTCCATGTGTAAAGGAATGTTTTTCGGTTGAGAATGCTTGTGTGAAAAAATTAGATATAAATCCTTTGTTGACTATTTTTTTACACTGTTATGAAGAACAATTGAGATTAGGGCAGGATATTCTGGTTTTGAGGACTGTCATCAAAAATACTTACCTCAAAACCTGACTTAGATGGTCAGTTGCTTTACAAGCTTGTGTAGATTTTGCTTCCTGCTTTGTTGGTATTCTTTTCAGCTGAACCATGTGATAGATATTTGTTTCTTCGGTTCTTTTCCCTGCCCAAAAGAAATGTATTTCTTGGGAGTTTGAGTCCGACCAGCACTATCACTACCTTAGCCACTGATGAGGGACTCAGCTGTGGCCAGATTATTGTTGTCTCTTGGTCTGTCTGGTCTAACACCTATAGCCAGTAAGGGCTGAGAGTTAGCCATGTCCTCTGCAGCTGTTCATTGTCTCTTACCATCAAAGGAGAACTACTCCTCCGGAAAAGTAGTGGATAAAGATTTACCTCTTAGTTGAGAGTTAGTTGCTTTTGTTCAGGGTAGTATCCCTGCCATGGGTCAGTTTGTTTTCAGAGAGTTTCCCAGGGAAACAAAACCAGTGATGCATGTAGCTTCACCTCCTTTCTCTCTCTCTCTGTCTCAGATAGAGAAGACTTAACGGAGTACTAAAGTGATTGCTTCTAAACTTAAATATTTTTAATTCTGTTTCTCCAGTGATTGTTAATAGGAAAGAAAAATATTTCCCTTTATTCTGACGCTGAAGGGGAGTCTTGTTCTCCAGTATTTTTCCTTAAGCTGAAGATTCTGTTTCTGAGGAAAGTTTCTTCAGATTTCCAATGATTATATTTTTACTTTTCTTTTCTGAATTTATAACAAAGTAAAGTATTTGTTTCAGTGGGAAGAGATTTAAATCTTCATCTCCAAGCAGAATTGTTACAAGTGATTTTCCTCATATTGCTGCTGTCCCTCCAGTTTTATTAGCTCTAGAAGATGTTTTTCTTGACAGCTTATTTTATGTCTGACAGTCAACCAAAGTCTGCTGGGTTGCATATAATACCTCAGATGCTTGAATAGCCTTTTTCTTATCCCGTATATGACCTTGCAGTTGTTTCCTTATCAAAGCCATTTACTGCTGATTATTTTGGGGAATGCTACCCCATGTCCCATTTCAGGATGAAAAGGCATTTGACAGATTTGAGAGTATTTTTTTTCTTTTTTGCTGTTTATCCTTCACAGGATAGAATTGCCAGGCTAATGTATTAAATAAAAGTGTTAGTGGCTTCTTTGAATATCATGAGAAATTTAACTGTTTTAATTATGTTCGTAATCTCAAAACTACAGCGCAGCAACCCGCTTAGCTTATTGTGAATGATGTTACCTGTATTGAGGCTGAAGAATATAGTCACCCTTCTGGCTGATAAATTTATGAATACCTTTACCCCTCTCTCCCCCCTCTGTCTGTCCCTCAAAATATACCTGAAACTGGCTGGCCTTCAGCTATCACACCAGACCAAGTCCTACAAGTCCTATCAAAGACTAAAAGTACTGCATTGATGGGTCCTGAACACCTGGATGCATTTTAGATAACATTAAGCACATTCTAGCAATATCCGTAACAACAGTGTTCATTCTCAGCCTTCATACAGGTTTTGTATGAAGTAAATGGAGAACAGCTACAGCCATTTGCCTGCAAAAGGGAGACCCTTCCACAGAACCAGGCAATTAGAGAGCCATAGGTCTGGCCAGCCTAATATGTAAAGCCATGGAAAGACTTATCATGGAACTAATAGGAAATATCCAAACACTGGACCTGTATCAGTTTGGATTATTCATCAGGGGAAGGTCATGCTTTTTCAACCTGGTGGAGTTTTTTGAAAAAGGTCACCGAAGCAATGGGCTAAGGCAAAATGGTATACACTGCATAATTCGACCATCTCAAAGCATTTGACACAATTCCCCACTCTGGCATAGTAGAAAACTAAATAAACTTGGATTAAGTCCCTATGTCACCCATTGAATTGCCAGCTAGCTCACAGATAGGATGCAAGAAATCAAAATAGAGGAAGTAACCTCCACAAAGACACCAGTCACCAGTAAAGTCCCCCAGGGTTCTGTGCTGGGATTTCTCATGTTTGGCATCCTCTGTTCTAAGGTCAAATTCAATACCAAAGGACTCTGGGTGACTAAATTTGTAGATGACTGCAAAATAAGAACAATCATTAAATCCCCAATGACTTAGAAATCTTACAGGAAAGTTTGTCCCAAATAAATAACTGCTGCCAAAATCATGTATTGAAACTAAATTCCAAAAAATGCATTACTGTATCATTTGGGAAGTCATCTACTCCAGGCAACTACCACATTGACAATATGACCCTAAGAGTTGATTCAGTTGTTTGGGATTTGGGAACTTCTGTGGACAGTGACCTAACCTTTGACCGATATGTGTCCATTATTGTAAGAAAGTCCTTCTGTGTTGCACAGCTTATGAACAAAAGGATTGTGTCTAGCTCTAGGGGATGCCATTGTTCCCCTTTACTCATTTCTCATTAGGCCAATCATTGAGTATAATACCCCCTTTGGCATGTATCTGTCCAGATACATGCAACAATTGGAATGTCCACACAGATACCTTACTAAGAGCATGTCATACAGGGACTGACTTAAAGCCCTGTCACTATACTTGGTACCCTACAGACTGTTGAGAGATGAATTGTGTCTGGCATACAAGGCATCCTCCTAACAAAT
This sequence comes from Protopterus annectens, assembly GCF_019279795.1. Classification (NCBI taxonomy): domain Eukaryota; kingdom Metazoa; phylum Chordata; order Ceratodontiformes; family Protopteridae; genus Protopterus; species Protopterus annectens. The sequence goes on from NC_056726.1 coordinate 1,445,575,284, forward strand.
ACTGATGGATTTACTGCACATCTGAAAGTCAAATGGCATTGGAAATACTCAGTTTAGGGATCTAAACCTCTTCTGCAACATAAACAGAATGGTTTGGAAGAGCAGGTATATCTCACAGATGATACTGTTGTTCTGGAACAGGCTCCCTATCCACATAAAAGAAAGTTCATCCCTGTCCATTTACAAGAGCAACATGGCTCTATGGACAGGAAACAGAAAATTTAATCCAGGACTGCCCCCTGTACTATTAATGGATAGCAGCAGCTCCTAAATCCTCTGTACCATGCATGGACCCCCTCAAATTATCTATGATCCCATTTATTCTCATTAGGGGTAATATATAATTATCCACCATGGGATAGCTAAGGCCAGTCTCTAGTCAAATGGGATTAGTTAATTCAAGCACCAAAGGAAAATTGGCTAGGTTTGAAATGGCTTACATGGGCAGCTAACCTAGTACTTGTCTATGAACCTATAAGTATCTCTTGATCTAGGTCTTCCCTTTTTCCCTTCCACACCATTGTTAGTCTGTCATAATTGAAATGCTAGACTTTGTTTGGGGGACTATATCAAAAGGGTTGAAAATTTATGTCTGTGGAACAAAAAGGACAGACAAAAGCACATACATTTCAAGAGATGCTGTCAGCTATCAGTGCTCTTTAAGCCTTACATCTTCTCTAGTCCCCAGGGCCTCTGCAAGTTAGCACAAGTCATATTTGCAAATTTGTCATAATTGCCTTGGAGGTAGCATTTCAGCTTAGTTGACATTTCAGGCTTTCAACATGCAGTCAAAGCAAGACATTATAGCAGACAAGTTGATCAAGACCAGGACAGATACTCATCAATGGGAACTACTACTAGTTGCCTTCCAGAATTGGATCCAACTGTGGGAAACACTTCAAATAGTTCTGTTTGCCTTCTTTTAAAACAATTAAAGAAATTATGCGACCTATACAACAAGCCTGGAATATAGATTATGCTCTTTCCCATGGACAGGATTGCTTGCTTATTTCATTCTGCCCTTCTCACTGATACCAAGGACTCTTCTAATACTCCAGAAAGACTCCCAAAAGACAGTGGTGATGACACCCTTTTGGCCTAGACATCTGTGGTTTTCCTTTAATTTGATATGGGCCAAAGGCAATTACCACAGATTCTCCATATTCTGAATTTACTTACATAAGATAGAGATTGTTTGATACACCCCACCTTGTACATACTTCACTTAATTGCCTGCACTATAAGTTTTGAGATCTTTTAGGCACTTTTGTTTTTCCTGAGGAAGTTCAGAAAGTACTAAAGAAGACAAAATACCTACTATTAGCAAATTGGATATGGATAGGGGATGGGGGTTCGCATAATGTTTCCTGTGTTTACTTCACACACATGAGGTTTGAGTCTCACCTTTGACAGAAGATGCCTAGACTTAAAATAGTCCACAAGGGCAATTAGCCTAGTACATAACCTACAAACCTATAAGTGTAGAAAAGTTTCTAGTTGGTGCCATACTGACAACCAGGATCTTTTAAGGCCCAGTTGGTTCTAGTTCTAGAATATTTGTGAGTTTTTGTCTCTAGCCAGTTCAAGTTTAATCTTTAGGACATTTCTGCTTGTCTTCTCTCTGCTCAACCTCCTCCCCATCTATCTGATCTTAACACAAGTAGTTTCTTGAAAAAGGTTTCAATTTTCCATCTACCTAGAAAACGGGTAACTCCTCCTTAGGATCTTACCTTTGTGTTTAAAAAAACGTACACATTCCTTTTCAACCAGCTCATTATGCTATTTGAGTTTTTATTTTTTGAACTGTGTTTCTGTTTGCCCTGCATTCTGCAAGAAGAGTATCTGAGTTCTAAGCTCTAATGGTAAGTCAGCCCTGCTCATTTCTTCTACAGACACCGGTCTTCTTTAAAACAAATCCTTCTGTTTTGCCTCAGTGGTTTCAGAGATTACCTTTATCCAATTTGTTATTCTATTTGTATTTTTTCCAGACTCTAACAGCAAGAGAGAAAAGAATATTCTTTTTCTGGATACCCACAGGCAGCTCAGATACTACTTGGATGTAATAAAATCCTTCTGGAAGGCTGATCAGCTATTGTTTCCTGTGAAGATCAAATTAAGGGCAACCATTGTCAAAGCAGATTATTTGTTATGGTTGTCCCTTGCTGTTTTTTCTGTTATTCTCACCATGGCATGTCACTTACAAGCAGGGTTAAGGCCTATTTTGCCAGGGTCTTGGCTTCTTCTGTGGCTTTTTGGAAAGGGTTGGACTTCTAAATTTTCAAGAGGCAGCAATTTGGTCCTTTGCTCATACTTTTGCAAAGCACTAAAGAGTGGATTCCTTCACCAGGTCTAGAACCAGTTTTTCTAGGACCATTTTCCAGGGGTTTCTGGATTCACAAATATTGTCTACCTAAATAGCTTAGGCTATGGCAACAGTGATCCAATTTTTAACATAGTACAGCTCTACAAGTGGAGCAGACCTTAGCAGTATATGTTCTGATTGATCATTCTTGCTGTAGTCGTCCCTCTCACTGTTCCCCCCTCTTGTGCTTTATTTATTTGCCAGGGTGTGGGTATTTATACTAATTGTATAATTATTTTACTTATGTTTATGTTTTATTTTCCTAGCATTTACCTTTCAGGGTCTAACCTTCCTTCTTGAGTCAAGAAAGCTCTAAAGCTTTTTGGCATTTTAACTGTTTTTTTATATGTAGCTATTTGAGCTCCTGGCAGTTAGAGTGCATGGAAGTGCCCTTTAGCTTTGAAAAGCTGGCTAGATGATCATATCCTTGCTAGGATATAATCTAAATAACTTAGGTTACTGCAACAGCTATGAATTAGAACATCCATTGTTATGTTAAGAGCTACTTGCAGAGATGTACTTTCTTTGAATGTAGCCTATGGTACTTATATTGGCTACATCCAATGATGCAGACTGTGACTTGCTAACCTTAACTTTAGAAGTGTCATTATCCACAGCTGCCTGATTCAGAGGCTTGACAACAATGTATTTATTTTTAACTATCATAGTTTTTGACATACAAAATTACTAAACAAGTACCCTTCCAATATTTACCCTTCCAGTACTTAAAAGTCTGTGATATGTGATTTCACTTAATGAATTTCTCAAGCAATTGTATCATCTGGGGAATATAATAAAACTAATTCAAACATTTCCTCCTGTTGACAGTGTTAATAGATTTTTTGATGCATATAGTTTATATTTCTTTATGTATATACTAATACATGTGACACACACACACACACACACACACACACACACACACACACACACACACACACACACACACACACACATACACACTCACAAATGTCCTTCTTCTTTTGGCTTTTCTCAGTTAGGGGTCGCCACAGCGGATCACCTGTCTGCTCATGATGGCAGTGGAGCTTTATGGTGTTGAGTTGCCAGCCCGGCACCCAACCTTCCAGAGAAGGCATACACACACACACACACACACACACACACACACACACACACACACACACACACACACACCTAGGGCCAATTTAGAGTGTCCAATCTACCTACAGCATGTCTTTGGGATGTGGGAGGAAACCGGAGCACCTGGAGGAAACCCACATGACCACAGAGAGGACATGCAGGCTCCGCACAGAAGGCACTCCAGCTGGGGATCAAACCGTAGAACCTCTTGCTGTGAGGTGGCAATGCTAACAGCTGCACCACCACGGCCACAAACACAAATATTCTACACTTGAATAATAGCAGTTCCTTTTTTTATAAATTAACTGCTTTCCCAGAAATTTCTTGTACTTCCATCTGCAATCAGAAAATCTTGAAAGCTCTATTTTATATCTTTGCAGGAAGACTAATAGATTTTTTTTCACATTATAGTAGACTGCCCTCTCACTACTTTGCATAAGCTCGTAGTGTTAGATTTTTAGTATTTCTTAAAAGCTTATATCAGTGTGTCACTATAAAATATATAGATGTTCATCATATTGATCACTGCTGCAGTACTCTTAGCTATATTGGTTATATCCTGCCAAGGATATAACAGCCAGCAAACTTCCAACACCTCAGGGCACCTCCCATGTGCCCAAACCATCAATCAGCTTGAGTTGAGCTGATTAAAAAGTCATGTTTGGGTGCCAAGCCCTTCATAACTTTCCTGCCACCAAAGAATATGCTTTTCTCAGGCTTTTGAGAATCAATAGTCAGCTATTGTGCTGTAACTTTGCTTGGCAGGTAAGTTTCTTTTAGGGTAAAAAACTTCCATTTAAAACAAAAAAATTGGTTTGATAATACTTGCTTATTCAGGAAAGTTATTTTAAAGCTAGGAGATTGTGTTTCAACCAACTGTACTTTCAAAAGCTAGCTGTCTTTTTTCTTGTCTGTTTAAAAGTTTTTTTAAAATATTTAAAATATATATTTTCTATGGGGAAATTGTGTTTATTTCACTTTCTGTCTGGCAAAGTGGTTTAAAGTGGTTTGTACTGTATTTTTCAGTAGAAAAAAGTGAATTTCAAAGACTACATTTTTTACTGGCTTTTGGCATTTGTTTCCTCAGGAAAGAGAAACCATTCTCGGCTTGACTATGGAACAAACTACCTGTACCATGGTCAGTCCATCTTCCAACTAGAAAAAAAAGTTAGGCAAACAGCCTTTGAAATCACAGCAAGCTATCAATTTGCCTCAGCCACGGGTGGGTGACTCTGCTGTAACCATTTGTTGTACCTCAGACCACTTATCTTTTACCCCAGATTGCTTTGGTGTAGGGATCATCTGCTAGTCCCATGGTAGGTCCTTCTTCTAGCAACAAAAATAAAATGTTAAGCAAACAGCCTTTGCCACCACAGCAGGCTATCAATTTGCCTCAGCTGCAGGTGAATGAATATGCTGTGACCATAGCTTGTACCCTCAGTTCACTTTCCCTGGATCCCTCTGGTGCAGCATCTATAGCCACTATGTAGCAGGGTTAGCCCCATCCTCTGTGGCTGTTGGAGTCTCCCACAGTGGGCCAGGGAGAGCCACTCTTTTTGATTCTGGTAGAGGGAATAGGGAAGGCTTCCATGTTTAGTCTGTTTGCCCCATCTTTCCTGTCAAAGAGAAATAGAAAGCTAGACATATATCTACTCTTCAAACTTCCTTTGACATGAGTCATTTACTAGGTCTGGCTCAGGGTTCAATTCAAGATATTGATCCTTCTGATAATGTGGTTTCTGGTAAAAGAAAAAGAAAAGTAAAAGTAAAAGAAAGAGGGATACTTGTTTTTCATAAGAGATTCAAGATTTTGAATCAGGACAGGAAGATGAAGGGACAGATGCAGATTTTTTCCCTCAGATTTCTGATTCAAACTCGGAGGAGAGTTCAGTTTCTGACTCTCCATGTTGAGGGTTTTCTTTCTCTGAGACTATTACTAGAATGTACCAGCGTTTTCGGTGGGAGAACACTGAAGTTTCTCAGGCCCTCAGAAAATACTATGACCTGTTACAGAAGGAATTTCCAAAACCTTCACCCATTCTCCCAGTTCTATCATATCTATAAGATGTGTGAATCACTGACTGAAATTTTCCTGATAGCCTGCTGCTGCTAAAAAGGCAGATAGAATGTATAAAGTTCCTCAGTCTTTTTATGTTTTTATGCATTTTTGCCAAACCTGACCCAGCAGCTATAGCTTTAGTCTGAAGGATGGGAAGATTATTGATAAGTGTAAGAAAAGAATGCATGCTTCTGCAACTTTGATTTTCAGAATTTTCCACTGTCAGGTTTATTCTGATTAATTGTGAAAGAATAAGGAATGTTTTGTCTGCAGTTTTTTTTTCTATTAAGAAGAAATGTGTTTTAAATAATTTAGTTTCTTCCATTGTAGAAGTCACTTCCTATTGTTTACAGTTTGTGTGTAATTCAGTTGATACATATTTATATTTATTTATTTATTGAGATTTGTTTACCAGGAAACTCCAACTAGGCCCTAGTGTACCCATTTTTAGTGGAGTCTGCAGTAGAAAAGTTCTAAGAATTATTACATAAACATATTGTAAACAGAATATGAAATAAAATGTATTTGTATTAAAATGGTAAACGGAATATGAAATAAAATCTAAGTATTTGTATTAAAATGGTAGGGTAGAATACAAACATGTATGACATATAATTCAAGACATTTGCCAACATGATAAACGAAGGAAAAATAAGGAAAACTGAGAAGGAATTAATGTTATGAGGAGTAGAAAGAGATAAAGAAGTGCAAAAAAAAAGAGAGAGAGGTATAGAATAACAGTAGAAGAAAGGAGGAGCAAAATCACTCACAGGGAATGATAGTAACAGGTAGTGGATAGATGAAGAAGGGGTTAAAGATGATGCAAATGGTAAGGTAGAGAAGTGCAAATAAAAGTTATTGATTTCAGCCAGGATTTGAGCAGAAGCAGATCCATGATTTGGAAAGGAGTTCTTTTAAGCTGTGTTGTAAGGTTGGAAGGTTTGGGTTTGCTCTGATTGTTAAGAACAGAATGTTCCAGGCCATAACTACAGAACAGGACTGTAAGCTTTGTCCAGTTGGCTTGGTGCATTTATACAAACAGATAAAGTTGTTTATTCTCAGATATAACGGATCTTTTGGGGAGGTCATTTTGAAATATAGAGTTGAGGGGAGGGCAGGGACTGCAGATTTGTGAATGATTTTCTTGCCAGTTATAAGTTGAAGGTAGGTGAGAAGTTGTTGGATTTCATGACAGTTAAAACAGAGAAGAGCTGTACAGTGATGTGAATAATGCATTGCATTAGATACAAATTTTATTACAACTCATTTTCAGTTTTGTTTTTAGTGAGGTTTGTATATCAGTGAGGATAAGAGCATCATATGAAAGTGAGGGTAACAGGTAGGTGATAGCAAGGTGTATTTGGTGGACATGTTTAGGAATTGCTTGTGACTGTATAGAATCTCAAGTTTCTGATGCGGTTGTACAGGGCTATATTCAGTGGTAGTTTTTGAGGATTTTTGCATAGCTCCATTTTCAGAACATCCCATATGATGTGAAAAATGCAATTTTAAATTCCCCTTCAGATAGAGATTTAGTTTTTGGTTTCTTTGCTGCAGAAGCTATCAAAAATGCGATGAAAGGGTTAAGCTGATTCAGAGAATTTCTAAGATTTTTCAGTTCTCGTTTTTCAAATTTTCTAAGGAATTCTCTTGCCTCTCATCCAATTCTGGACAAAAATAAATAAATAAATAAATAAACAATCTCAACAAAATGCTGGTAAACAGATGATTAAGAAAAAAGTGGCAGGGGGGTTTCAAAAACAATTCAGCCCCCCCCCTCAAAATAAGGACAGTCTGAAGAGTTAGAATGACTATTTAAGAGACTTTGTTCAACCTCCCAGTAGTCCATTTTCCCTTCCAGAAAGTCTGAATCTCTTATTTTTTCATTAGCAAAAGATAGCCTCAGATAAATGAGTTCTGAGGTCATTCATCAAGGTTACAGATGGCAGTGGGAGGAAATCTCAGCTTTCCACGAGTAATTCCTCATTCATCAGGGCAAACTTCCTTATTTCCCCTCTGTCTTTCATATTCTGTGATTCTGGGAGTGATAGAACCAGTTCTTCTTTCCAAGATTGAGAAAGATTTTTATTCAAGGATGGTTTATTGCCAAAGAAAGAAGATGCTTAGAGGCCATTTCTGATTTTTTTCCTAAACCTGTTTGCGATAGTGCCAAAATTCAAAATATTGTCAGTTCACAACCTGTTACCCCTTCCTTCTCATTTAAGTTTCCTGGTAACACTATATTTAAAAGATGCTTATCATCACATCCAGACTTCCGGCCTTTCTTAAAGTTTTGTATGTCTGGATCTCATCAGTTCTCTGTCTTACCCTTTGGACTATTTGCTGCACCAAGAATGTTCACAAAGTGTCCAGCTCCAGCAATAGCTCATAGCAGGCTATGGGATATCCACATTTTTATATTAAGATAACTTGCTTATCTTTGCAGCATCTTTTTCAAAGTGTCAGGAATCTCTCACTTAGGTGAGAAATCTCTTATACAAGACGAGATTCTAAGAGAACATTCAAAAGTCTTTTTTGATTTCTTCACATCAGTTCAAAGAGATTTTATTCCACAGGAAAATATAGATACACATCTAGATCTATTTTTAATGTTTGCTATGCAAATGTTGGTCACTGCAAGAGAATACCTCAAGATTTAGTGTCTCACAGAATCTATGATTCTCATGATACCACTGGCAAGATTCCACTAAGGAAGCATCCTTTGACTTTTCAAATCCCAGTGCTGAGGTTTGTCAAAAGAGAAATCACTTGGTGGAAACAGCTAATTTCCCTAAATCTATTCCCCCCTTCTCCCCCACTGCTCTAAAGCAGTCAGTCACCACAGATCCCCTAGGGCTTTGTTTGGGGAGCAGTTTCAGCAGGGATAAAAGTGCAAGATGTGTGAGACAACAAGGACACATGCAAGCACATGAATATAGAAGAAATGCTTGCCCTGATCAAGGTACTCATCTCCCTGAATTATCTTTGGTTCCCATGACCTCTTTAAAGTTGTTATAGACTGTTATAGCCACAGGTAACAATGACACTCATTGCATACAATACCTATTGAACATATACTGAAGACATGGATTGTCCTTGTGAGGGACCATACTGTTGTGTGCAACTGCCAGTACTGCTTGGAAAGGTACATCAATAAATGGCTATTACACTCAGATATTGGCATGCTGAGAGAATGATACGTGGAGGTTATGAGTATGTCACTTACTGGTGACTGTAGCCTTAGCTATGTCATATGATCCCTGCCATACCACTGTAGAGACATGCTGATCTGAAGCACATAGGTGTAAACCTGTGTGGCCAGGTCTGTGTGCCCAGTTCTTTCACCCCTGAGTATGTACAGCACATGTTGCGACTGATGTGCTACTTACCAGGTACATAGGTCTACCTGATATAAATTATACTACATCTATATTCACTTGGGGTTTATGGCCATTAGTGTGTCAACAGGCATTTATTCAAATGCTTAAAGGAGAGCTTTCATTGCTTATTGACTTGCTTACTATACAAAGCATTGGAGGTGGTAAGCACAGCAGTTTGATTAGTTCGGACAAAGTAATTATATGTTCGGACAGTTCACTACCAAACATTGGGAAAGGTGATAAACTCCCCAAACCCTTTAATTCCTGTTCCTTGGGCTTTGGTAACAGTAATCAGACTAATCTAGTCAATAACATGATGGAAACTCTACCTGGATCGCAAACTGGTAAAAAACATTGTGACATCATCACCACGGCACAGGTGCATCATTCCAACTGCCAGGATGGACGAAAGTGTAACGGTGGTGCTTCTAATGGTGCTGTTTACCATGTGCAGGATGTTTTTAACATTATAGATGAACAGGTTGGAGCTGCACGTTGTTTGCACACAGGTACTATAAACATTTTTCCTGCATCAGGGAAGAATTCCGGCAATGTTTCTACATCTCCGGTTATATCAGGGAATCAGCATGCTAGGACAGCTACTTCAATAATGAAGGGCGGTTTGCATCCCAGCTCCAAATTTGACTATCTTATTAATAAAAAAATTACACTTTTTCTAAAGAACAACCTGATGTATGAGGCAACACTGTCAATGCTGACAATATACACTTTAAATCTTTAAAAGATATTATTGTTACCTTTGAAAAGAAATTGTTTAAATATAAAACCTTGCAGCTTTAGTCTAAATACTTTAGAGAATGTATTAAAGCCAAAGTGGTACCACAAGGCTTACGGGTTTTCAAATTTCCATTTGGGATATACTATGATAATTGTATTATCGAGGATTTTACTAATATGTTTAATGGGTGGGGTTTTGAACTGTTGTAAAAAGTGTTGGTTTACCATGAAAAAATGCAAGTGGAATTGCAGAATGAATTGGCTGTATTAAATGCACAAATTATTAGTGATATGTTATTTGAACAACATGAACTGTTTTATCAAAAAGTATTAGAAAGAGTAGAGAAGAAATGCAATGTGTTATTCCATAAAAAAAGTAGGAAATTGTCCAGGGATATCAAACAATATCAGTTAAAGGAGGCCTATCCGACTAATAAAATTTTTGTTAAACATGATATTAGTGTATTAGATGAACAACAATTTTTCAACGATGAAACACTTGTGAATGAGGAACCTGAGTTTGAGGGAACACAAGAAGGCATAGTTAATCAGGATTTTCCCCCATTACGTCGCTCAGAAAGAATAGCAAGCAGGAATTATGGACACAATTATGTGGGTCAGTATCCCAGGAAAAACTCATACAGGGGGAGAGGCAGGAATTACTATTAAGTATACCCCACAATGTTGAAGGTGATAATATTGTTCACACTTTTGAAGGATTCAACATTTATAATTATAACAACCGACCAATCACTAATGAACATTTTACACGTTTTTAAAGCATTTTAAATTTGTGCCTGCCAGTATCCCGGACATTGCTGACGGTCTCCTGTATATCCATTTACACCAGGAAATTGAATTTTCAGGTCATGTTTTCTAACCAGGAGGTTATTCATAACGGCAAAGGTGGTCTTAGGAAAACTAGTATATTTAATCCATCCTTACACCCCCTTATACACACCTTCAAGACAGCCGTTAAGGAGGATATGTATAAACTTTGGGCAGGGCACAACAATTTCTATTCCAATCTTAACTCCAAAGAAAGGATTTTATTGAACCAAATTAGTGAGGACAGGTCGGTGCAAATTATGACTCCCGATAAAGGGGGAGGTATAGTTATTTTTAATACTACTAATTACACCAACAACATTCAGGACTTGTTATTTGATCAGGATAATTATACACAGGTGTCCATTAACCAGATACACATCGGATACCAACGTATTGACAGTTTTTTGTTAGAATTTTTTTTGGATCAACGTATTGACCAGGACACCTATGATCTTTTGACCAACACCCACCCCAGGGTTTCTGTGATTTTTGGCATACCTAAGGTGCACAAGAGTGTTTGCTCTCCACCCTTTTTGACCCATAGTGTCGGCTAGGGGGTCCAAGACCCATAATTTGTCCAGCTTTGTGGAAAATAAGGTTAAATATATTGTCAAAGGAGTTCCACATTTGGTTAGGGACTCCTGGGATTTCTTGGGACAACTTAGTAAAGAAATATGGATCCCAGAGCTTATCTTCTTAACCATAGACGTTAAGGATTTATTCACTTGTATCCCTAAGAAAGATGGTATGGAATTTTTAGAGGATATATTATTTCTCGATTCCGGTTTGACTCATGGGGAGGTCACCCTTATATGTGAATTAATGTCTATGGTTCTAGATTATAACTACATGTATTTTGAAGGGCAATATTACCAACACATTTCTTGGGTGGCTACGGGAGCAGTATGTGCACCAGTGTATGCCAATTTAGTCCTTTTTGGATGGGAGCTTAACATGTTTTCAATAGCACTTGGTGGGCTGAACATGTACTATCATACAATCGATACCTGGATGATATTTTTATCCTATGGAAGGGAGACAAAGACAATATTCCTGCATTTATTGATTATTTGAATGGAACTGCTACCTTCCTCAAGTTTACATTTTCCTGTCACGAACAACAATTACCATTTTTGGATACATTAATTTCCCATAATTACCATGGCTTCAGTTCTCAGGTTTTTCATAAGAGTACTTTTTGCAACTCTTACTTGCATTTCAGCAGTCATCACTCCTTGTCCCAAAAGAAAAGCATTGTTAAAGGACAGGCTATACGTATTTCTAGAATGACTTCTGAACACATCAATGTAAAAAAAAAATTGTTAATTTGACCAACATGTTTTTACAAAGGTGCTATCCCAAAGACATGATAAATTCAATTTTGGATGAAGTGTATGGTGAATGGGGTAGGAAATACAAACCCCTTTTGGGAGCAGGTCAGTTTACAAACCCACCCTTGGGTAGTCCCCAATCCCATCCTGGGTCTGGGGTATTTACAAGAGCATGTATAGTACAATACAGTGCTATATCTAAAAATATTAAAGCTATTATGCAAAAAAATTGGAGTATTTTTAGAACCATCCAGGATATTTACTAAATTTTGGGTGACCAACCCTTTTTTATAAACAAGGTGGGAACGAATCTTAAGAAAGTGGTAGAGAAAACAAAAAAATTGTATTGGAAATGGGAATGGGAAAGGGACTACAAGTTGTGGTAGTTTCTTCCCAGTGTAGTTTCATTTTTAGGGGAACTGTTACTACATTGAACGACAGATTAAGGACTAACATCAATTTTAGGAATGGTAATTGTAGAACACAGAGGTTAGTATATCTGGCAATGTGTGATACCTGTCCGGCATACTACGTCAGAAAGATGGAAAGATCTTTCAAATGTAGGATTTACGAACATTTATATGAATTAAAAAATTAAAAGGAAATTAATGCATTGTACAGGCTTTCACTAAGTTGTACAAATTTTCAAGGCTTTAAGTTTGGTATATTAGACACAGTTGACATTGAACACGGGGGGGAGATTGGAAGAATCAGCTTAGCAAAAAGGAACTTATTTGGCAACTCAGGCTTGCCACCAACTTCCCCCAGGACTAAATAATAATGTTTCCATATTACCAGCCCTAAAGGACAGAATCCAAATTAAGGATTGGGACCTCATGTTAAATAGATGACTTTATAATCATTGTGCATTTCCTGTCTACTAAAACTCACAAGTATTTTTAAATGTTTTTTTTTTTTTTTTTTTTTTTTTTTTTTAAGTATTCCTATGTTTTTTAGGCATGAAAAATGTTTATATTTTATACATACATTCTTTTATACATTTTAAATACAAAACAAAAAATTCTTTTAAAACTATGCATTTTCATATATACATAGACTTTTATACTTGAGAATTTAGTATTTATTTTATATTGGAGTATGTGTTTCTAAGCAAGTTTTTTCTTAATTGATTGATTTAACCTAATTCATTAGTTTAATATGTGCTAATTTTTTAGGTATATATAGACCTCTTCAAGCATGTGAATTATCCTTGTTCTGATGAAGTCAATGTCTATGATGAAAGCACTTAACAACTAATGGATTTTGCTGGTGTTTGATTCAAATAAAGTGGAGTTTTCCCTGATGGCTACTGGGTGCATTACTTTTGGTTACTAGTATTTTTCGTGCATCCTGGAACTTTTTATCATTTGAGGCATTTGCTCATCAATACCTTCATGTAGGCTACTGACATAATTCTCAGACTCTATGAGTGCTCACAATGTGCAGGCATCAGCCAACATTGTTATCCACAGTCATTCAGTAGTCATGTGTATTGTAGTTACAGGGATTCCAAGCAGTAGAGGACCCAGGACTGCACCCTGTTCAGCACTGCTGCATACAGATCATGTATTGGAGGCAGATGTCCCTATGTTGCATATGTGTGCCATCAATGGGCCACTTACTGACCCTACAATGACAGCATCATGGATGCCTAAGTGGGCGCTTTGCAAATGTTGCCTGAGCGGGGAATATAGTCAAATGGCTTGGCTCACTTTGGGGGTTGTACATCCTGATGTACCTTCATGTAGTTCCTTGGCAACTGCCTTGGAAATGTCCAGTACTTGTAACAATTATGCTTCCCTGTCATGCATCCAAACTATGTACAATCAACTGTGTGAAGATCACATATATGTGTGCTGAGCAGCTCCATGATGATTGCCCCTATGGGCATACAGATATGTATACTTAGACAAAGAGGTCTATAGTTATGTTGGTCAGTGGATGCACCATCTATGTTCAAGGGTGGAATAGTTGCCATTGTCCACTCAGCTGGTGTGCAGCCAGTGGTGTCAGTATGACTGAAAGGATTGCTCAATGGTGTTAGTAATACTTGTGAGATCACATGTGGGATGCAGCCTCGAATGTTAGCATGTGCAATAGATGCTGTGTATGCTCCATTGAGAGGCCAGTTAGAAACTGCTCTGTAAATATGGGAGTTATGGGAAAGTTTGGGGGAATGTCATGTGTCACATGTGGTAGGGACAAGGAAGTGCAGTTGATGCAGAGAGTGTGGGAGTACAGGTTAGGTATGAGTAAAGACCCATCATATGTGCCATCATGACTTCTGAGGTCAGTGACATTCTGGGCTTGTACTTTGACATTACACATATAACATCACTGTGCATTGTGGTTCTGCTTTGTGTGGGTGGCTAATGTTGTCACTTACCATGTCTACACAACATCACAACAACATTATGTGCCTTATTTAGCTGAGGAGGTTGTGCTTGCATGATAGGGGGCACCCTCACCCTAACTGTCACACAGCAGTGTCCACCTGTTATTGCACAGCCTGATAATGGCAGTTGACCACCACTCAGGTGTGGTGAACCATGATGAGCCTATGTCCCACCTGTCCCATATAGCCAAATTCATGCAGTTGTAATGCTGCTGACATAATGCATGAGTGAAGAGCTTTGCATTCCTATCTGCCCCATCTGCATGGGGATGTGCAGTCACACTATGCCAACTTTCCCACAGGAGGTCATATGCAGTTTTCTTGAATATATGTCTGTATTGTCTGTAGGGCAGGTATGTGCTGGTAGTTCCAAAGAACATGATCCTTGGCCAGATCTCACTAGGTAGGACCTCACATGGGGGGGCTGCAGTGGTAACCCATATTGGTAAACATGATGCAATACATTGGTTCCCCATCTGGGGCTGTCACAGCACTGCTCCAGGGAATTGTAGATAAGGACCTGGACCATCATTTTGGCAAGTGAGCCGCAGCATGACTAAGCAACACAGTGTGTATATATTATAATTCCCTAACATATTTGTCTGTTCTCTGTGCACCTTGCATGACTCCCTTCCTGCAACATGCTGGCAGTAACTGCAATACTTACATGCATAGAGGACAACTAGCATGTAGTACAAAGCAGTTTCCCCAAATTTTTGAGTCATGTCATAGGTTCATAGGTTCATAGGACATTATGAGGCTATTGGCCCGGAGGCCCTTATAAGCCTAGCCAAGAATTTCACCCATGTTCCCACAAAGTCAGCATCTGTTTTCCCTGTCCAGCAAAAACACAGGTGGGATCCCAGAGGTATATTTTCTGTTCCCATCCAGTCATCCAGATTCCTCTTAAAGAAGACTAGTGAGGTACTCTGCTTGACATGGAGAGGAAGTCTATTGCACAGATGGGGAGTCATTGGGACACAAATCTATCCTGCCAACAAGTTCAATTAATATCACAGACCACGTTGAGACCTTGTGTGTGGGTTGCACTAGTCGAGTTTGACTTATGGATATGCAGCAACTACATCAAGGCTGAGTCTGAGATGGCCTTGTATGCCAGACGCAGGTCACCTCTGAGCAGTCTGTATGAGACTGAGTAGAGGGACAGGGCTTTTAGTCTATCTATACAGGATAGGTGTTTGAGACCCTAGATTTTTCTGGTTAGGAACCTCTGTAGTCTCTCCAACTGCTGCATGTGCTTGGCAAGGTACATGCCGAAGGAGGCATTGTACTCAATAATAGGTCTGATAAGGGAGGAGTACAGGGATGTTATGACCTCCTTGTTCCTGTCACCTGAAATGCCATGATAGTTTGCATGGATACAAGCACTACCACATCCGTATCTGGTAGAGTCCATTGACTGTTACACTATGCAATGGATGTCGAACATAAGTCTCGCACCACCAACCATGGCCTGATAACATGTATGACAATATTAGGTCAGCAGACCATGCTAGAAACCTTGTACATCATGTACAGAGTGTTATATCAGCTGGTGGATAGGCAGGTGTCTGACAGTCATACTCAGGGAACATAGCAGTTGGAGACCTACGCTGCAATGATGCCAGTCACCAGTGGAGTTCATTACTGGTGTTTCAATAGCATCTTCATGAATACTCTAAACTCCTTAGCTCCCACTAGGAAGAGCAGAGTAAAATCAAACCATGCTCCCTGGCTCTACAAAGAGACTAAGTCCCTTATGAAACAAAGAGATTGTGCTTGGAAAACCTGGACTAAAAACTAAACAACCATCTTTTCTTCAAAAATACAGGCAAATGAGGAACCTTGCAAAAAACACACAACTAATGACAAAAAGTCATACTATAGCTCTGCTCAGCTTAACAACAAACTCCAATCCTCAAAAATTTTGGTGAACTCTCGACAACATCCTCTATCCTGGAAAGCCCTCTAATCCCTCCCCATACCCTAACTCTTCCTCTCAGGAAACAGCTACCCTCCTGAATAAATACTTTATCTCTTCCATCCAAAATCTGGTAACCTCTAAGCCAAACTCTACTTCGACACCCACCTTTCCAAGTCCCACTAACACAACTTTGTTTTCTTTTGAGCCAGTTCCCATTACTTACATCAAATATCTACTACTCAAGCTAAAACCTTGCTCTTCTTCCACTGACAATCTATCTCCTACATGCCTCAAACTTGCTGCTAACTCAATTGCCTATACTATATCTATACTAATTAATCAATTTATTCTGGAATCAACTGTCCCCTCCCTTTGGAAATATTTCTTCACTATCCCTCTTCATAAAGGTGGAAACTCTACTGACCCCTCAAACTACCGACCCATTGCCATTTTCTCCCCCCTCTACAAGATATTAGAAAAATGTATTCACTCACAGTTTCTCAATCACCTCCTCACACACCACTTACTTACCCCTACTCAACATGGATTTCGTCCTCACTACAGCACCACCACTGCCCTCCTCTCCTTCACTCATATCATTGCAGAGGCCCTAGACAACAATAAACTCATTTCCTGTCTCTTTCTAGATCTCTCCAAAGCCTTCAATACTGTCTCTCATCCTCTACTACTATCCAAACTAGCAAATCGCCACCTATCCCCCCTCCGCACTTGCCTGGTTTAATAGTTACCTTTCTGGCAGGGAACAATCTGTCAAATGGCTCTCATCCTCCTCACCTTTCCTTCCCATCTCCACTGGTGTTCCCCAAGGCTCCATCTTGGGACCCCTTTTGTTTAACATCTTCACCAATGATCTTTACACCTCATGCAAAGAATCCTCCCTTATTCAGTATGCCGACGACTCCACACTTATATCCATCTCAAATAACATTCCTGAACAACACTCCCTGACCCAACAGGCCCTACTATCCACTGACCAATGGCTCTCTCACAACCTATTGATCCTAAATCCCAAAAAGACCAAACTCCTACTTTTCCTTCCCCGTTCTCTTTCTCATCACAAAACCTCCTTTTTTATTACATCTTCTAACAATACAACTATCCAACTTGACACCCACAAAAATTCCTAGGGGTCATTATCGATGATGAACTCAAGTTCAACCAACACATACTCCACTGTATAAAAAAAGAAGCCAGAAACTAGGTCTGCTATGTCAGAACAAAAAATTCCTAACCCCTGAATCTAGACTTACCCTGGGCCAGGCACTCCTCCTCCCCTCCTTCTTATACGCCGCCCCAGTTTTTACCAATATCCAGGCCTCTACTCTAAACAAACTCCAACAGACTTACCATAAAATAGCCAGATTCATTACTAACTCCCCATACAACTCACACCACTGCATTTCTTTAAACTCTCTTCAATGGCTTGAATTTCCCCAATTTCTGTTATCTTATCAATTTCATATGCTACACTCTATTCTTTTTAAACCCTCCATCTCTATTTTCCTTAGTCTCCATCTACATCCCATCCTGGAACCTCCATACTTCTAACCAACAATTACTTGATATCTACCACCCAAAAAGGTCAGTAGGCAAACTACTCTACAAACACTCCCTTGCCCATGCTTGAAACAAACTTCCCCTTGACATACGTTCAATCTCCCACACCTCACACTTTAAAAATGAACTAAAAGCTTATTTTCTCAATTCCAGAACCTGCCCTTGCCATGACCCTACCTAGTCTTCCTTCCCTTTATGTACCCTCAAAACGACCATACTTAGTACCTCATTACACCTCTCTCTCCAGTGTGTATACTATGCATTTGCATAATTTTATACAAACAAAAAATGTTTATTGTTGACCTATTGAACTATATCAATGTAAAATTGTTAGCTTCTTTTTAATGCAACTTTAACTTTATGCATGTAACCCAACATATGTGAATCATTTTGCTATAACTGCTATTATATCAATATTGTTTAAAATTGTACTTGTTTTAAAATGTACTACTGGAGCTTTTCTCCTTGGGTCTCCACTGAAAATGGGCCCTAGGCCCAGTTGGACAAACCCGGTTAACAAATGTCAATAAATAAATGTCAATAAATAAATAAATGGTGTTCCCCTTCTACCTATTTCCTCTCTGTAGTCACAGCCACTGTCACTTACCCTTGACAGAGTACATTAACAGGAGAGTGCATATCAGGAGCTGCCACAAAATCTCACACAGAACCAACAGTTATCCAGGATGACCTAAGACATAGTCAGTTGTTGTCTGAGCTATTGACAGTGACTAAATGCCAATGACTGCACAATACTATCCTGTGGGGATTCATCCACTACTGCAAAATATTGCAGTGTCTGCACACTGCACACAGTTGAGCCATTACACATGGAGTTATGGACAAAGAGAGTAATATAGCCTTTGACTGTCACCAGTCGGAAAGATGTGGATACATTCACTGTTGTACAAACAATACTGACAGGACTGGGATGAACATTACAGACTGTCACTGGTATATTGAATGTGGCAGTCATCACACCTATCATTGTGTGGAATGGCACCCTTGCCATGTCAGTACACAGGCATATCATACAACTGTAACAGCCACAAAGGTTCCATGGTACACCAATACACAGTGTAGATAACATGTCCTATGGAGTCCATGTCACGACCGTACATGTGTAGTCTGTCTCCAAAATGCTTTGGAGGGGGATGTGTATGGCTCCATACAGGGAGGTATAAGTTCCCACTGGGTACCTCCCACGTATGCATGAGAGGAATAACACATGTCTCACCTATTCTACACACAGACATCAGTGCGGTATGCATAGTACATGCTGATAAGACAGGTATGTAACACAGGCAGTACACCCTACATGAAACAGGCCCCTATGCATGTAAAGCACACATCTGCTGTGACACACATCATGTGCAGTTTACACATTGGGTTGCAGAACATGACAATCATAACTGTTGTCAGACAGCTGTTGGTACTGGACACAAGATATATGTTGATGAATCATCTCTATCAGCACAGTTGGTAGATGTGTTAGTTCCCAAAACCCTGGTGGCAATTATCAAGGGTAGCAGACCTTCTCATAGATTATGGATGTATGAGTATGCTAAATGCCATCATTGTTCTTGTTAGCCTGTTATACACATATGAACCTATGAAGCCATGCACTTATAGTGCTGTACCTTGCTGATAACATATTACTGCTGTGCTGACATGCCATCTTATGCTGCTCTAATTTCATTGTGTATCCATAAGTTATCCCTAAAGACCCCTATAATAGAAACATAAACAGGTCCAAGACACACCTGTCATTGTTTAACTATACAGCATCATACAACATAAGGTACACAAATATATGTGGCGTACTCATGACAAATGCCAGTGAACAGTATCTATCGGTAACCACTACAAGTGGCATAGTGAACCAACAATGCATTACACAAGTACATGTTAACTAATATAGGCACCCTGTGCATCAGACATATAGCTTCATTTCTCTGCATCTATGGTGAGGATGAAAGGGATGTGGCACAGGTATCATCACTTGCACAGGGTGTTGTGTGGGGGTGCAGGAAGCCTAGGCTGGCCCAAACAGCAGACAGCATGTGCATGAGGTGTATGAGTGCGTGCATGTACAGTCAAGCTCAGTGCTAGCCCTACACATGTATATGTTGGACAGCTTTTGGCCATGCATGGTAGAGTTAACAGTTCCCTGTCACTGGCCCCAGACATGGAAACTGGGTCTGCCAGGAGTTGCACTGGCACTTCCATGTCCAAGGTCAGAAGCGGTGTTAATACCTGACAGTGAGTGCTGTCTGCTGGGATAGTGTCCTCCACAGGAATTCCCAGGACCACAAGCACGTGGCCTGCCACATTGTGGTGTGGATGGCATACTCCCCTCTGTAGCACTGGATGTAATGCCACTATGAGAGTGTGAGTATGCACAGCCATGTGGACTCAGCAGATGGGGTTGCTGACCTACATCCATGGGTATGATGCTCAACACCAGCAACACATTCCACCACAGGCAATGTGCTGTCCAAGAAAGGCACTGCCTCAGCCCACTGTCTGTCCACTGCATCAGTGAACCAATCCAGGGTGTCCCCAGTGCAGTGGAGACAGTCATGGATGTCAGACTGTGCTGCATCCATAACCCTAATAATATATCTGGTGCTCCATTCAGAATGTGCTTGTGCCTCCATGATGGCCTGAAGCATGTGCTGAGTAACTTGTGATGTGACACCTGCAGCAGGTGTTGGATGGACAGCAGGCCTCCTACAAGCACCCCTGTCAATTTGCCTGTGTGGGAACGCACCAGCTCTCTGGTTACAGCCTGTGTCTACACTCACTGGGGCCATAGTTGCCATACTTTCCTGTTCAATGTCCCCACCCTCTGACTGCCCAATATCTGTGGCCTCTGGAAATGGGGTATGTGTGGGCATACAGACTGTGTTCAGTGACAATGGGGGTAGAAGAGGGTTGTCCACCTCTGGGACAGATTCATCCCCCATCACCCCTACCTGTGCCTCACTGTGGCCACCGTCATCATCAGAGTCCAAAGGGGCACTGACATCAGGTTGTGCAGGGGACAGACACCAACCCACATGGTCACAGCAATAAGAAAGAAAAAAACAGTACATTAATACCTGCACTATTGTGCATGAAAAGCCTCCAAGACTCTTAACAATAAATACCCACAACTGGATTAGTGGTCAAACAACTTTCTTCTCTGCTTTCATCCACAAAACACTTCCCCCAGAGCAAAATACAAATTCAACTCTGGACCTTTATAACAATCACCTGAAGTAAATCAAGCAAAACATGACCAGTAATATTTACCTTTTAATTAATCAGTATGGCACCATACTTGAAAAACAAACAACACACAAAAACCCAGTACAACTCACTTAACAAATATGTGGAAATACACATTTCACTGCCTAATGTATTTACCTTCAACCTGTTGTATTTTAAAAGGCATTTTAGATTCATTGCCTCATTTAAACCAGAAGCTTTATCTGCTCTTAACTGTAACTGCCAAAGTGTATCTGTTTGTTGAACTACACTCCTGTGACTACCCCTTCTAGAAACCTTAGGTACCTGTTCCAAACTGGAAGTTAAAAACATCCTATGCTGTTTACACACATAGTTATGTTTACATAGGGCATTATTCTGACCCTTAACTGTACTAGAATAATTGTTCCTTAACAAAACAAGTGCCTTGCTTACCAGGAGCAGGATCATGGCCGTGGGCAATACCTGCGGACCTGAGAAAAGTTGAGGGTGGGATTATGTCAGTACCCCTGCATGTTGCAGCACAAGGTAAGACATCCATATATCTTACATTTACAGTAGCTACTTTATTACTTGTTGTATTGGTCACAATATGAGTACAAGTGTATAACTGAGGTTAACGCCCCCTAAAGAACAAAGACCTGACACTCACATAAAGTATCTACAGCCTGACACACTGACTGCTACAGTATTACAGTTGTGATCACAATAAGCTTACATGCACACTCTTCAGCTGTGGAAATGGTGGCACCCACCTCCACGATGTATGGTGTGATAGATGCTTGGGAGCTGTTGTGTGTACCTAGGTATGCCAGGACTTCCTCAGTGGCCGAGAGTGGTTGTTCCACTGCAGGCCCTCCACCGGTGACAACCTGATCCCTGGCTGTATCTGCTGCCCTTAATCATGCAGCATTTATCATGTCAGTTGCCCGGTGTTGAACCTGCTTATATGTCCTGGCCTGCTGGCCCATGACATCACATCACAGACAAGGTCTACCCACAGTGCAGCCCACTGTTCCCTGCTTTGTCTCCCCTGGATAGTAGGATGTGATGATGTTGCTTTAAAGCTTGCAATCTAATGTCATTCTTCACATCCGAGAAGGGTGCATTGCATCTACGGTACATAATTCCTGAATGATAACAAAAGGGGAACACATTACAGGGTCACATATGTGGATATACACTATGTACATATACAGCAAAGCCAAAATGGCTGGCACTAACCACTGCTTGCTCACACATCATACTTCACAGTGTGTAAACAAACAAAGCGTGTGGATACAACTGAGATAGTAGCAATAGTCAAGTATTCCTGTATGTGCCAGGATAGCTACTGCTTTATTATCATATACCCAACACTCAGGTCTACTGTGGTGTGTCCCCTATAGGCAACCCCTAGATAATATGTCATACGAACAATGCCACATGAATAGCAGTGTGCTATTACAACCACTATAAAGGGACAGTCTAACAAGACCAGTGTGCCACAATGACAAAAGACAATGCACCCTTGATGTTTTGTACATTCTGTGTAGGTGTAAGACAGCAGGAGGTCACTGGCATGTCAATATCACAGGTCTAAGACAGACTTAATTCTGTAATCACTATTCCCTGTAAGTCTATTCACCCATCTGCAACCTGTTGTACACAAAAACATTTACATACCTGATGGAGTGCAGTACTCCTCCATTGATATGTGGTGATAGTATAGTTGTCACAAAGGTGTGCTGTGTGTGAGGAAGGTCTCATACAGAATGGTTCCCCATAGCCAGCTGCTTGCCTTTTAAAAATGCTTCCCAGCAGCAGGTGATTACCTCTAAACAAATCTGTAGTTCTGAAATGCTAATTGCATTGGGAGTGTGTTGTGGAATCCAAGTCCCAGTCCCATGTGACTTACATCACCACCCATGGGACTGTCGGCACTGGTCTTTCACTGCCCAAGAGTGGCAGTGCTGGAAGTTGGGTACTAGATGAGGCAGCCCCACCAGGTCCACAAAAATGCCCTCAATCCAGGGCAGGCAGCGGTCAAAGACATGGTAGACTATCCTGCGCACCAAGACTGGCAGCTCATCCTGGGTGACAACACCCCCTCCACCACCACTCTCAGAGGGGGCCAGGCCCTGTCCAGTGGGGTGGTACTACCTGATGCCACAGACAGTGCAAGGGCAGCAGAGGTGGCAACACCAGTCTGGGTGCCAGACATGCTGGGACCTGGTGCCATGGCAAGTTGAGGCAAGGTAGGGGGGATCAGCCGGAACTGGCCTACCTTGATGTACTGTGGTGATAGAGGTATAGCAATAGATTAAGGTTAATAATAACCAAACCATTGTTAGTATTAACAGAATGGAACATCATTTTATTTCATACAAATACATATTAATGTATAGTATGCATAACACAACAGTAAATAACACAACAGTCAGTATGGTAACAGCATGCCAGTAAGAAGTAAGCCATAACAGCAACAAAACAGTTAGTTTAACAAAGTATGTTAATAGTGAATCATAATAACACATAACAATATTATATCACATTTTGAAAAAATATAGTTTACCAACATATGTTAATATTAAATCATAATAATAAATAACAATAATAAATAAATGAAGATAAGGGGTGGAGAGAGAGAGAGAGAGACAAACATTCCATTAGTGGCATTGCAGATCATATCCCTGAAAACACTGATAATAAATACTCTACAGGTGTGTTGTGTCAGTTTTGGTACAGTGACTACAATTCTCCTTTAGCAGATTCAGCATGTACATACCTCTCAAGCTGTTAGCATGGGTCAGTATGGGCCAAGCAATAACAAATGCAGGTACACACCTACAGAGAACAGTTTCACGTAATGTGAACTTATATAACTACCAAGATGTTCTGTCAGCAGATTTGGTAATACATTGCATTCCAGGTAGTCTTTCTTTGGTAACCCTGTGACAGACGGATTAGGCAGTTTTAATTACATTATGTGAAATTGTGACACGTGAGAGGCACGTTTGTGTACAGTACATAAACTAGACAGACGTCATGGCTTAGTTGGGAGGCATGGGGATAGAACTCAATAGCTGTGACTGCAGGGGATATTTGCAAATAATGTAATAATTTACTGGAGCAACATAGTACAGACATACAGGGAATGCAACCATACTGCAAATAAACATATTTATTTATGAATCAACAATGCTGGTAAACACTTTCTTGCTATTGATTTTAAAATTCTGTGAAATCTAAACACAATATCTGTTCATAATATGGGCTACCTCACCTATATTCATTTTGTTCCTGGGGAGAGAGAAAATGTAAGCATTATGTGACTGATACTGAAAATTTGGTGCTACACACCACTGAATTTGAACCCAGAACTGTGTGGAAAAATGTACTGTGCACAAGGCATTTAACATACTGCACTACTGAGTCACTGCTAACTACTGAGTGACTGATACTGGTCTGGAGATAGCCTGGAACCATACTATGGGCTGAGCAATACAAATTACAGTACATTCTTCTTGCATTTTAGAACTATTACAGTGTTATAATTGACTGCTGTCACTGTAGAACACACATGCTACTGGTCTGCTGTGACAGCAACAATCTAGCACTGAATGTCAGCAAGACAAACGATTTGATTGTTGATTTCAGAAGAGCTCAAGTACCACACAAACCTCTAGTGATGAAAGGGATGACAATGGAAAGGGTTAAGAGTACAAACGTCTTGGATGTTCATATCACGGAGAACTTATCCTGGTCAGTCCATGTATCCAACACAGTCAAAAAAACTCAGCAATGCTTGCACTTTCTAAGGAAACATAAGAAGGAAAAATGACCAAGCACCATACTTCAAACCTTTTATATGGGCACCATTGAAAGTGTTCTGACAAACAGCATTGCAGTCTGGTATGGGAGCTGTAACAATCTGGATTGGAAGGATCTCAAGAGAGTTGTAAATCAGCAGAAGGAATCATTGGCACCTCCCTTACAACTCTGGAGGATCTACACAAATGTCCATGCATTGACAGGGCCAAAAAGATTTCCAGTGATCCAACACATCCTGGCAATGGTCTGTACACTCACCTTTCTTCAGGCAGGAGATACAGAAGCCTGCATTGTAAGATCACCAGACTAAAAACAGTTTCTTTCCACTCTCCAATAGACTGTTGAACTCAGGAAAAATGAACCATGACATCTGTTACATAATTAGCCTATCTAGGGGATTATTTTATGGATGTGCAATAACTAAGTGAAATACCAAGGTAGCTCACCTACACACTGAAGGACTGTAAAGTGCAATATACAAACTGTGCAATAATTCAGTTTATTCATAGATATGCTGCTATTGTTTCAATTTTCCTTTGACAATGTTACCTTTATATTGTTCCTTGTTTCCTGTTCTGAGATGGGTGTGGGTCACTTTTGTCCTACTTACTTACAAATTGCTACATATTCAAATTCTACTGTGATATTTTATTAATTTTTCTCTGTCTATATCTGCAACTGTTTCCTGCATTGAAAATGAAGCATTGTAATTTTGTTCAGTTACACTGCTGTGTAGTTCTGAATAACAATAAAGTTTTCTTTGACTTTGACTTTGACATGCATGGAATACAACCATACTGCATATATTTATGCAGCTTTATTTTAGAATAAGCAATGCTGGTGAACACTTTTTATTGGTATTGCTTTGAAATATCTTTGAAATCCACACACAATATCTGCCCATGGAGTGGGCTTCCTCACCCATATACCTTTATTACCTAAAGTAGGAGGAACAGAGAGCATTATGTGACTGATACTGGCCTGCAGATAGCCTTGGACAGTACTATGAGTTAAGCAATACAGTTTGCAGGCCATTAATTTTGCATGTTACAGCTATTAGAGTGTTACACTTGACTGCAGGAACATTACCATAGACAATCAATGCATACAGCTTTATTGCAATGGTTATGACAACACAGTCCAACTGAACACCATTTTGCTTACTGTTATTGGTACTGTTTATTGTTTATTGAACTACAGTTATTGTTCATTTATTACACTACAGCTCTAATTGCCCATTTATTGCACTACAGTTGTACGTGCCCATTTATTGCACTACAGTTTTTTCTTGTGTATACTTTATTGCAGTAAATGCTTTACTCTTTCTTGCTTATTGCACTACAGTTAGCATAATACAGCCTTACCTATCAATCTCATGGCACAACCTAGCCAAGCACACTGCATGGGATCCAACATTGCAAGCCCTCTCAGCAGAAGCTGTTGGGAGAGAAGCACACCATTATGTATACCAGTTTTGAAGACATTCAGCTTGCATTTTAGTAAGACAGTGCAAAACATACTTGCATACTTGTGTGGCATTCCCATCTCTTGCAAGTGTCCAAGGTTCCCCTTCTTCTTTCCAGGTCATCATAATGGTGATGACACTGCTCATCTGTGCGAGGAATGCCAGTAAAACTGGTGAGTTCCCAGGCCAACCAGTCTCAGGCCTCTGCTTTAAACTCTGAGCCATGGAAACCACCCTGTATCAGCCTGGGTTCATGTTTTTTTAAGAGGAGCCCAACCATGATCCTGGACTCCTGAATACCCCACTTCTGTGGCTGATAAAGTGCACCTTCACCCGCATCACCTGTCATATAAACAGTAAATTGAGCTCCAATGAATGGTGCAGAATTCTCACCTATTGTGCTTAATATAGGCTGTTTTCCCACTCTTACATATTGAGCAACATTCAAAAAAGCACTGTGTTGCTTACCAGTGTGCAAACCAGCTAAGCAGTGCTGAGCACTGGGAAAACCCACACAGCCGTGGTTTTATTGAAGTTCAGCACCGTGCAAACATTTATAGTTGTTAGCATCTTTGTGCAGTGCTTATCATGGTTGAGCAGAGCTTTAATAAAACTAAATAAAAATAGTACATTGAATTACAGATATGTTCTTTCTGCTATGGACTTGAACCCAGGGCCTACTACACATAAGGCCATAACTCTACCCATTTATCTACTTGGATATTATGAAAACTAATATACCTTTACATATTCTAATAGGCTACCTGTTAGTGTTGCTGAGTATCATGCTGCACCAGGCAAACATGCATAAACAAACCTATAATTAAATAATTAATTACATCTGGTTTCTATTTTTAGATGTCTGGCAGGTGTCAGCAATGTATGTATAAGTGGTGCTAGGCTCTGTGGCACTCTTGAATGATAATGGTCAGGTTAGTAAAGTCATATTATGGGACTCTTTAAATGCATATTAAAGATAGAAGGGAAAGATGGGCTAGTAATAAAATGAAAGAGTGGGATAAAGAGTTGTTAGAAATGCAAGATGAAATGCACAAAGCAAGCTATGAAATGCAAGCAAAGAAATTAGATAATGCTGAAGTTATTAAAAGAATTAATGACAAAATATCAAACAGTTTTAAAGCACAAAGGGGAGATAGCTTTAGATAAAAATAAAATTGCACAGTTATGTGATGACGTCAAAATATGTGTGTAAATTAGCTAATAGAATTAAGATATTAAGCAAAAAGACACAGATCAATAACATCCAAAATCCTCACACTAACAAGCTTACTTCAGGCATAGAGGAAATTGTTAATATTTTCAAAAAAATCCATGAAAATCTTAAGAAAGCTAAAAAATAATAATCCTGATTATTACAAAATTGACAAGTATTTAAATAAAATGTTACTAATAAACTAATTGACCAACAAATATCTCTGTTGAATCAGCTTGTTACTATAATAGAAGTTAAAGAAGCTTTAAAAGAAGGGAAAATGGTAAAGCTCCAGGGTTAGATGGTTTAAGTATGGAACTATATAGTTTGCTTCCATTAAATATTTTAAAATTACTGAGTGACATTTTCAGGATAATTCAGAGTGACAAAATTTTTCCTCCCTTATGGAAATTTTCTGTAATCTTACCTATACTTAAACAAAGAAAGAATAACAAGTTAATTTCCATATAGATCTGTTTCATTATTAAATGCAGACTATAAAATATTTGCTTCCATCTTCTCTACAAGATTAAGACATATAGTAGCTAATTTAATTAATAAAGATTAAACAGGATTTATAGTCAATAGATTAATGTATGATAATATAAAAAGGACAGTAACTGT
Source organism: Protopterus annectens (assembly GCF_019279795.1). Taxonomy (NCBI): domain Eukaryota; kingdom Metazoa; phylum Chordata; order Ceratodontiformes; family Protopteridae; genus Protopterus; species Protopterus annectens. The sequence goes on from NC_056726.1 coordinate 1,445,603,350, forward strand.
CTTAGATTTAGCAAAAGGAATGAAGAAGAAATTGGCCCTAATCAGCTTAGATATTGAGACAGCTTTTGATTTTATACATTGGAACTAGTTGTTAAAAACTTTAGAAGTGTTTGCATTTCCAGAACAATTTAAAGAAAGGCACAAAGCAAGGGTTTCCCTGGTCCCTTCTGCTATTAGTTATCAAACCCTTAATGAATAGCATAAGAAACAATGAAAAATCAATGGAGTCTCAATGATCAGGGATTATCAATTTAAAGTGCAGCTTTTTGCACATTATATTTTTACTATCTATAGGTGATTTAAATTACTCAATTGAAGAAATAGATTAGGAAATTGAAAAGTTTCAAGAGGTATCACTGCTGAAATGTAATAATAAAATTAAACTTTAGTGCTTAATCAATTACTAGATAGTAATTTCAAAGAAAAATATAAATATAATTGGGAAGGGAAATAAGTAAAATATTTAGGAATAAATAAAAAATCTATCAGGTTATGAGTAAGATTATTAATAATTTAAAAATATTGAAGAAGTGTCACATCTTGCTAAAATGGATTTTTTTTTTACTTTTGAGGATAGGTTAATACTCATTAAAATGATTGTATTACACAATATTATATACATATTGCATTCAATAAGTTTAATACCTGACAAAACTTCAAATAATGGAAAAATGTTAAATTCATTTTTTATGGTATCCTAAAAAGCCGAGAATTGCTTACTGAAATCATATAAGACTATGGAAGTATGGTGGTATTAGCTTCCCAGATGTAGAATCTTATTCTATTGCCAAAATGTAAGAAAACAGAAACTGATCTCTCCATGAAGCAGCAAGTGACAATTACTCTTGACCAAATAATAAATCCAATGAGAGTAGTGCGATAAAAATAGAAAAACCTTTTATTCAACAAGTGGGATGATAAGCGCTTTCGCATGGATACAACCACGTTTCTTCAGATAACATTTTTACCCACTGGCTTGTTTAAATAGTAAAATAATTAGCCCAAACAACTATTAAATGACTAATTAATTAATACAATCAGGTATTTAAAGGAACCAAGATTAAAACCAACACTCATTCATTTACATGGTATATAAAAGACAAACAACCAAACAGACAAGTAAAAACATTGGTTAATGCCATAATTAAAAAAGTCAACACTCAAATATGTTGCTAAACGAGCTGAACTCGTAAAATATAAAACCTACTTGTATGTAGGATAAATAAACAAAATTTCAAAAATAGTTTCAGCAGAAGGCTGAAATAAGACAAAATCCGATAATGCATAAACATTAAATGATTGTATGAATGCTCGCTGAAAGCATTTTTTTTTTTGAATTTCTATTGCCAAAATGTTAACTCTATTATACTCATGATAGACTCAATTTACACTACTCAATGGAAAACCATTCCGGAGCAGATTTTACTAAATTCTTCTATCCAATATGATAAATTAGAAATATGCAACAATCCTAGTCAATGGAAAACCACTCAGGAGCAGATTTTACCAATTTTTTATGTCTGTCTAATATGATAAATTAGGAATATGCAACAATTCTTTCATTGGGTTTATAAAATTTACCTTAGAAAGAAATTAATTCAGTCTTTAGACTTTGCATATATGAAATAATTCTTAAAACAGCTAAGAAATATGTTTTTAGAACTTCATTAATATCAAAATGGAATTTTCTTTCCTTTCCCATTGCACATACCTCTAGATTTAAGGAAATGCAGAACAATGTTAAAATGAATTTACTAAAATGGAAAGGATTAGTATTATGGTCTGATTGCTTTGAAAAAGGAAAAGTTAAGTTGGCAGAATATTTCATGAAAGATTATAAGTTGGATGAATCTATTAACCAGTTATTATTATCCATCAGTAAGAAATTACATGAATTTCTAGATAACATGAGTGAAGAAGGACAGAGAACTATTCTCCAATTATATGAATATATGAATGCTACCACTGAAGGTAAACTGACCAACAAAGGAAGCTTATCCAAGTTATATAAGTTAATTATAAATAATGATAATTTTGATACAAAATTCTGGAATGTTTTAGATAGTAATAGACTGAGTGACTCAACAGATGGTAAGAATAAAACTTTGTTACTTAAATCGGTCAGTCAAACTTTTTCAAGTTTATACTAGAAAGTATGTGGAAAATATACATAGAATATTTCCTACTCCCTATAAAATCTTTTAAGTTTAGAAAATGAATTTCTTCAGTCTGTTGGTAGTAAAGATGTAAAAGCTGACTGAACACACATGTTTATGGATTGTGAAAAATGTAATGTATATTGGAAAAAAAATCATATTAAGGGGTTATGGTCTGATAATTGTTATTGAACTCGATCTATAATACAAATGAATGTTCAATTTACTTTATCTGTAAAAGCCAACCAACAAAAAATATTCTGGAGTCTCCTGGAAGTAGCTAGAAAAGTTATTACAAAAAAATTAGACATTGAATTCAGTCCCTACATCAAAGAATTATTAAACTTAACAATGATACTATATAAACCTGAAAAAGATGTTATCAGAATAATATCTATCAATCATATTAAAAATTTTACTGGTTGGGATAGCCTTAAAATGTTGCTAACTAAATGCCAAGACTCTTAATGTGTTAATTGTATGTGTTAATTGTATAAGATTACCTTGATGATTCAATGTATTCCTAACACTGTATAACACTATGTGATGTCAATTTTTTTCTTTTTTGTGACTATATTTTGAATTTGTTAAATATGTTAAATTAATAAAAAATACTCTTAGAAATAAAGAAATAAGGAAGTGATATGTTTGCTAGCGTCCCTGCTTTTGTTTATAATTTTCATAAAGGATAGTAGATCAGCATTTGTACTATGGCCATGGTAGAATCCATGTTGTATACAGGTTAAGAACTGTTCTGTAAGTAGATTATGAATAAGCTGTTTATAGACACATTTTCTAAGATGTTTGAAGGAGGGGACAAAATTGTAATGTGTTGAAAATTAGAGACTTCTATTAAATTTCCTGCTTCGTGAAATGGGATAATATATGATTTTTTCTAGATAGATGGTGCATAGGATTCAAGAATGGATCTGTTGATTAGGATACTTACTGGGTAAGATGATTTCTGCTACCACCTTGAGGTATTATTATTATTATTAAGTTTATTGGCAATTGTAGGGCAGGGTTTGAGCTTAAGTAGAAGTTTTTTATAGTGATAGTATGGCAGGTTTTAAGGTAAACTTAATAATGTTAGTTGTTGAAGATTGTTTATATTATTGTCTGGCATGGGATAAAGGGGTGTTGGAAGAAATTGCTGGAGATATGTAGCAGGATTGTATGGGTGGCTATGGTGTGCTATTGGTGAGGATAGCAAAAGTAGGTATTAAATTAAGCTGCTATTTTTAGGAGAGAACAGTTTTGGGAAAGGCAAGAGTCTTTTTCAACACAGGATTCAATGGAGTATGCATTGAAGACCAGACTTTTGGGGTAATTTTTGTGATTTAGTTGCAGTTGACAATAGTGTTCCTTGTCCTTGTTTGCTTATTTTTAACTTGGTTACAGAGTTCTCCGTAATGTTTAAAGTTGTGGGTATGGTAAGAAATGGGTATAGAAGAATTACACGAGTATGGCGGAGGTATGGCTATATGGGTAGCATTAGCAGGGTCATCTATAATGAAGAACAAGAATATGATGAGCTGAGGGAGTGAATAGATGAGGAATGTTATAGAAGGGAGTGAGCATTAGGGGTTGGGAAAATAATAGGAGATGGGTTTGCTTATGATGTATAAGAGGTGATAGATAATATGTTGTATGGGGAAGAGCTTGTACTTTGTTGCAGGTGATTGGTGATATGTGGTTGGGATGGGGTAATGGTTAGGATAAATCTGGAGTATAGGGTGGTGTTTGGGAAATGGTGGTTAGGGTAGAGTAGCAGATTGAACCTGAGTGTAGTAAGGGTGAATGGAGTGGTTCACACCTGGCGTGAATGTTGTAGTCACACAAAAAAAACAATCAGTGGATTAGCCTATGAACAGATCTGTACTTTAGACCAACTATACAGCAGAGAACAGCAGAGATTCTAAATATTTAAGGACTGCAACACAGCAGACTTTATAGGTAAAAGTGTTACACAATCAGATATTTCATTGTTTGCACAAGTATAATTCTATGGGGTAGTTGGTGCTGTCTCTGGCTGTGTAATGTAAAGATGGGAGGTAAACTGTCTTTTGGCATCTATGTCAAAAACACGGCTGGTCATGATCAGAGACATGATCATAATTCTTTGTAGTACATGGTGCTTTATCTGCATGATAATCTTTATATACATGACAGTTTCTTAAACCCTGTCATTGATGTTGCTTTGAAATGTGATACCTGCTTATCATTGTTGCAGCACATGGCAGTTGTGCTTTTTAAGCAGATTCCTACTGCACTCCACACTACAATAACAAGACTGTCTAGGTGGCATCTGTAATGGCACTAGTATAATTTTTCTGTAGGAAGAAAAAAAAGCATATAGGAGCACAAAGTGTTTTACCAGCTGAAGCATGAAGATCTTTAAAAGCTGTTAAACACTTTGCTTTTCCACACATTTTGTTTATTCATGTGGCAGTATGAAGTTCTAACAGCTTGTAAAAGCTGTTTTACCTCCTGCTGCTGTTCTTTGCCAGATAGCAGTCTCCCTGGAGTGAGACTGAGTCATAACAGTACTTAGGGATACTAAATAAAGGTTTTGGCACCCCAAACAGTAATACAATTGAATCTTACAGAACGGAGGTGTTTTACTTGTTTATCTTTTTCCCAGTATGTGAAAGGAATCTTTTCACTCCATGTATTACAAGAATATTTTACTCAAGATGTTGGAAGTAATGCGGAAATACTAAAAGCCTTCACCAAATGCTAATCTTGAAAGCTCAAGACATTAATTACTTAGATAAATCAGACCAACATAATTACTTAAATAATTCAGACCACTCAAGCATGATAATCCTTATATACATGACAGTTTCTTAAACCCTGTCACTGACATTGCTTTGAAATATGGCTCCTGCTTATTGTTGTTACAGTACATGGCAGTTGTGGTCTTTATGCAGATTCCTACTGTATCCCACATTATAATAATAAGATTGTCTAGGAAGCATCTTTAATGGCATTAGTATACTTTGTCTGCAGTCTTATTTATCAACATAACTCATGAATCCAGTGCGCTATTTATTTTTTAAACAAGGTACATACAGTTTAAACAACAATTAGATCTTATTTATTGCCGAAGTTTACAAAATAAAATGTTATCAATATCACCCTTTTCAAAATAGTTATAAAATACACCTCATATGAATTTTATTTAAATATTAATATACAAAACAGGCATTAATAATAGTCAGAAACAAAGAAAAATTACATAACTAATTGTATTAAAGCTACAGACATTATGAGTTTAAGATATGGTCAACAACAAGTCAAACTATTTAATCTTTTTGTGTACTAAATTTAAAACGTGCATTTAAACATTTTTTTTTATTTACAGAAAATGTATTCCCTGGAGAGATGTTTTTTTTTTTTCTTTGCAGTAGCTTCTTTTCCCACAGAATGATGAAAATAAACATGTAAGGAATCCCATGAGAAAAAAATGTACAGGCTTCAACCAAGATATTTTTTGTATAGTCACACATGAACATTAAAGCAAGAAAAGTCAAGCAATGCTAAAAAGTACTACTTAGAAGACTTTTAAGTATATGGTAGTGTAGTTTACACAGCCTACCCGCACTGCTGAGCTGTTTGGAATTCCTGACCTTCATGTCTATGAATTTTTTTTTATTTTTAACAATTATAAAATGAAAAATGCAACATTATTTAGGATATTACACAAAATCATTGCCATCTTCCTTTGTGTTGTTCATTTGTATGTAGTACTTGCGATTAGCTTCTGGGTATGTGACTCTGGAAAGTGGCACTTTGTAAATTGCGTTGTTGTTTGTTGTGAGTAACAAAAACAGCAGTGCTGACAGGCAAAATGGCCAGGTACAGGAAGGCAATCCAAACTAAAAAAAAAAAAAAAAAAAAAAAAAATCCATTAATAATTAGGATGCTCTTAGAATATCTAACATTCAAAGTATGCAGCCTGTTATAAAAAATATTTTGTCATTCTTGTGTTTAGCCAAATCATGTTTAGTAAAACCTTGCACATTTAGGTATAAATACATAAATAAATGCAGCACACTAATCCTAAATATCTTTAGTCGTTCCTTCATAGCTAAACTACTTTTAACCTCTTTCATTTTAAACAAGGGAAGTTTTCTTAAATACCATAGTAAATCCACCCCTTACTATAGTATTGTGGGTATTTACCTTTAAAGATCATCATTAAAGTGGCATACAGGTACATTAGAAACACTTACTGGTCTCCCAAATCACATCTTTGTGGTTGAGATCACTAACCTATCATTTGCCTTTTTGCTTTCACCAAAAATGTAAGTTTTAAAATTCCAGTGAATACCAGAAACTGGAGAAAAGATGAAAAATGTCTGCAGTCACATTCTCTAAAGGGGGACATTCAGATTATGTTGATGATGCCTTTTAGTGTCCTTGTAGAAAGCAATTAAGCTTTCTATCAGTGGTAAGAAACCCCTGTTTCCCCACCCCCTCCAAAACACTTGAAATAGTAGAAACCTATGGTTTCTTTTTTTTAAACAAGAAACATCTTTATTAAATGATCAATTACGACATAAGCAAGCATACATTTACATAAATGAAAACAAACCATATTGGCAAATATTTAGTTGCAAACATTATATATCGCTTATGTTCTAGCCAGTTATTGTCAGTGAAACTTTCCATAGCTCATTCAAATCCTGCCTTCTTTTAAACCTCATTCCACCTGCAAAACATTATTCTGCTTGTATTGTTCTACAATTACCATTTTTTCCATGTAATTTGCTCCCACCCTTTTCTAAAGATCCCAATTCCAGTTGTTTTATCTCTGTTACTATATTCTCTACTTCTAGTAAAGTTGTTTTAGACTTTGACTTCCATTTTCTAGTAACTGCTTTTTTTGGCAGCCACAATAATTAGACTCAGCAAGGCCTTACTATGTCTAGACAATTCTGATTTTGTATCTTAGCTCAAAAAATAATTTCCTTAGTTATGCCAGTTTGCACAATCTATATTTCTGATAGAGTAGTCTGCAGGGAATTTTTAAAATTTGCCAACTTACTACAGTCCCAAGAAACAGAAATGTACAATTTCTTAATCATTTTGGCAGATAACTGTTTACAATTTTGTGGCAATTTTCAATTAAATAATTAAAGTGTGCTCTCATGATGTCAGTACATCCTAACATACGTACTAATTGAATAAGTATGCCAATTAGCATCTAGGCATAATTTCCAGTATTTACAATTTATGTAATGTTAAATGAAATGTTAGGCTAAATGAGAGTTGTAAAGAAAGAAAACATTTACGTAATGTATAACGCACGTAAATGAAAAAAATGTAAATATGGTTTATTTTTTCTGTTAATATATGTTTACCTATGGCTTAAATAATTATTGAATAAAGGTGTTTAAAAACAGACAATCACAGCAAACAGTAAACTCTAAATGGTTTATAAGAGAAAACAGAAAATATATTTATCCATTTAAATTAACAAACATTAAATCTCATCCATTTAAGTTACCATTCACTATTTTCCATACTGCATATTTCAATGTATGTGTAACATCTATTTTTAACATATAATTATAAAGGTATTTGCTTCTATATTTCTTCTTGCATCAGACATATGATCTGCTATAAGATCCTTAAGTCTTCTACTTAATTTTCCTACATAAAAATCATCACATACAGATAGATCTGTAATAAGCATTTATATAATATTACTTCTTAGTAGGTAGATGCACAAAAATATTGGTCTGGACTGATAAGTGCACATGGCCATGTACATGTGGAGGTGTGCTTTTTGCATTCAGTAAGCACCTTTACACAGTGCTGCACTGTCATCCTCCAACATGAAGACATTCAGTACCAAGAAGGTCTGGCATCGTGGCTGTGCTGAATGCTGATGAGGCATTCCTGGGGTACAGGCATATACAAATTAATCATGTACTTTCTCCTTGGAACTGCCCCCAGGAAGCCATCTACATGGCCAAGTGATTCAAGAAATCCTTTGGCTGTATACATAAGCATGGCAATCCCCACTAAACCATGGTAGTGAACACTGTAAAAAGGCCATGTTCAGCCACAAAAAGAATGTGGTGTTGGTGGTGGGGGGAATCGCTAGAAACCAAGGTTTATTGTAAAAGTGCCATAATAGTGCAAGTATCAAAACTGGAATCAGGTTTTGGGGTGAACCTCCAGACATCACTGATAAAGTTTAAAAGTGCCCTACCAGTACTACTATGGGGATATACACTCGACAGTGCCGTACCAACACTAATATTAGTAAGAGGATGGAAGGTTACACTAAATACCAAGGAATAGTGCCCTAAGCCATTCATCAGCATCACATGGATGGGAGGAAACACCAGACACATTTTTAAATGCGGTAATGGCATCAACTGCATGCAGTTTGGGAATCAGAGATGGGGGAACTAGCAGACCACCAAAGAATACATTGCTGTGGTAGCACCGATGTTACAACAGAGATTGGGTTGGGGTGAAACCACTGAACACTAGGAATGAGTCTCTAAAATGCTGTGATGACACCAACATTACTTTGGAGATGGGGGTGGGAAATACACTAGACACCTTGGAGTGCATCTTAAAGTACCCTAAGGTACATAGAACATAATGTGGATCGAGGGTAAACCACTGTACACCATGCCTTATACTTTTAAGTGCTGTGTTGGCCCCAATGGTACTGTGGGGGGGGACTCTAGACCACCAAGGAAGACTTTTTAAAGTGTAACAATGCCAGTGACATAGTAACAGGAATCAATGGGTGGGAAGATACAGTAGATCCCTAGGGCCTAAGTTATGAATGCAGTAATAGCACTAAAGTATTAAACAGGTAGGAGACCTCAGGAATGAAGTGGCAGGTACAGAGTTCAAGCTCTTAGCTAAAGTAGTAATATATCACATACTCATAAAGAAAAATAGAATCACAAACACTTATTTACTGACCTCCCACATTTCAGTCAGCAGGCATTCCTGAAAGTTGAACCTCCGATGAACGAAAAATAAACCAAAAACTCACTGGTTGGATTCAAGACGCTCTCCACAAGATGCTGGAATATTTTTCCTTTTATTTACTGATAGACTTGAAGTGCGTTCAGTATCATGCACTTTTCAGCAAGTGAATACTCAACTTCTTCAGAATGCAAAACAGTGGAGCCTTCCAAAAGGCTGCCTTTAATACATCAATCAATTAACACTAATTAGAACATTTAAAAGGGCTGTTTCACTAATTAAAACAAGCATTGTAAACTGCAACCTATAAGAACAGTATGTAAAGACTAAAACAACCACCAGGGCTAGTCAATACAAAACATGCTTGATTCTATATTATAACAATAAAATATTTAGAAGTTAGAATCCATCACAGTATAAGTAACAACACTGATGTGAAGGTGAAAACTGTGTTTGTTACTTTTTCAATATTAATGTGCAAAATTAATACAAGTCATCCCCTATGTACAAAACCATCCCCCTTTTCAACAAATCTCTACAGTTTGGAGGTTAAGCAACTTTAGAAAGTTCTAAAATTACAGGGTTTTTCTGAAACAACTTTAAGAAGTTAAAACACACAATAATAATAATAGGAAGTACCATGCAACTAAAAATGAAAATAAAAATAAACTTAAAAAGAAGAATTAATGTGTCTTGCTGCAAATAGGTCTACTTCCTACTTAGTTTGCACGTAATTATGCATCCAATACAAAATGTACAAGTTGTAATGTGTGCTGATATTTAGTCTTGTAAGTGCCTAAATGTATATAAAGCATCCACCTATTAATAGGCTTGACAAGGGGTGGGGGGTGAGTTTACTACCTCTCTAAGTTCTTTAACCTCAGTATACACTGAATTGAGTACATTTCATTTATGCCAGGTCTCTGGTTAGAATTAACCCTCAATTGCCAAAGGAGCTCTTTCCTTTCGAGTTTAAGTGAGTCATGACCACCCCTTCCATCACTGACCTGTTGGTCAATGGCCCTGAATTTAAACTCGTGTCCTGGGTGTTCGTTAACGTGCCTTGCCAAAGCGTTGGACAGTTTATTACACCTAATACTGTATAGGTGTTCGTAGATCCTCTCGTTTAACTTTCTGTCCGTCTTCCCTATATAGAAGACCGGGCAGTGACAACACTTGGCTAAGTACACTACCTGTTTACTGTTGCAATTGAGTTTATAGTTTGTTTTAAACTTCCACTCACCTATTTCAAAATTACAGCCTTCATCAATAAACTTACAGTACTTGCACATGTTACATTTAGTCATACCTTTCCTAGTTGAAAATCCCTGTTTACTACTCTCGAGGAGTTCTTTCAAGTTGCTGCCCCTTTTGTATACTATCTTTGGTTTAATTGGGAGTTTGTGTCTCAATTCATCATCATTAGCCAGGAAGTCCCAATTTTTAGAATGATATTAAAGATAGCGTTGGAATCTAGGTTGAATGTGCAAGTAAAACTAGCCATGTAGTTCACCTCATTCCTTTCTCTCCTTCATTAACCACTGTAACACTCTGGGTAACACCTCTCATTTAACAGTGGTACATATACCTTCAAGGTTCTTTTGTTTTAACTTCCTCGAAAATCTCAGTGAGGGAAGTCATGAGGGTAACCCTCCTTGAAAAGAACTGAAATAAGGTTTCACATTCACTAACAAATTCCTCATCATACGTTATCATTCTAGCTGCCCTTACTAACTGACCTTTTACAACAGATTTCTTTTGATGTTTAGGGTGGCAGCTAGAAAAATGGAGGAAGGAATTAGAGTATGTCGCCTTTCGATGTATCTTAGATACCCAGGTTTTCTTATTATAATCTTTCCTAAGGTCGACATCTAAATAGTCTATTCTATCCTTATTGAAGTGAAATGTGAAGGAAAGGAAGTCCGTAGAATTATTGAGGTACCTAATGAACTCTTCGATCTCAGTGTTTGTTCCATCAAACATCACAAACATATCATCTAGGAATCGAGTGTAGAAGAGGAGCTTTGAATTGTGGTCTCCTTCATTTAGTAAATAGGATCTCTCCCAAGATGCCATGACTAAATTAGCTATGCTCCCCACATGGGGAACCCATGGCTATCCCAATTTTTGATGGTATAATTCCTTCTCAAATTTGATAAAATTGTATGACAGGACCACATCAATTAACTCTCCTACCAATTGACTTTCTTCACTAGTTGCTCCCAGTGACCTTAACATAGCTGGTACCCAATCTACTGCTATATTGTGGGGAATAGAAGAGTAAAGGTCTTTCACGTCGATAGTTACAAAGAAGCAATTAGGGTGGAACCCCAAAGAATTAATAGAACTTAAAAAAGACCAGGAGTCTTTAGTGATTTGCTTTTCCATTACCACATATTTCTGTAAAATACTATCCAAAACCTTGGCACAGGTATATGTGATACTGTTTCTCCCGTCCACCAAGGGTCTCATTGGTGGATCATTAATGTTCTTATGGATTTTGGGGATTCCAAACAATAAAAGTGTTCTAGGTGTGATTTGTTGCATGTAACTATATGTTTCTCTATCAATACGTGCTTCAATGTATAACTCTTCTATGAAGCTTTTAATTCTGTTATGTGCTGTATTCATCTCACTGATGGATGATTTCGAATAAGCTTCACCATTAAGAATTTGGTACATTCTTGCACTGTAGTCTTCACTAGTCATGATGGTAATGCCACCCCCCTTGTCCGGCTTCATTAAGCAGACAGGGGCCTTCCTAAGGAACTGTAATTCAGTTCTTTCTTCCGTTGATATGTTGTGGTTAATGTAACCATGTTTTGGATTTTGTCTCTTCAAGTTCCTCAAATCTAGTTCCATTGCTCTCTCAAAGATTACCAGCGTGGGGTGTAATGGAGGGTTAAAAACGCTGGATACATAAAATTGAGACTTCCTGTTTAAATCGTTGCCCATAAGGTGCAGCAAGTTGAGTTTCCTCGTGAACAGTTTCAAGTCTATTAAAGTACTAGCCAGGTCAAAGTGGCAGGAAGGTACAAAAGTATGTCCTCTGGATAAAAGATCGACCGTCTCACTACTAATGTTGTAGTGGGTGTAATTGAACACCTTAAAGTCACCACTCTTATTCAATAGTATCCTACAGCCCTGGTCAAAAAGTTCCGGGGGTCCTCATTTTGTGTTGGAATTACTACCTCTTCCTCCTGGCCCCCCTCCTTTTGTTGTTGTTCTGCCCATGAATGTGGGAGGCTCCTGGTCGAAAATTTTCACCCTGGTTGTTACTGTTCATGTTGGCCCCATTGTTGTTATTAGTACCTATGTTGTTGTTTTTGTTTTTATTATTATTTTTATTTTGATTTTGGTTCGCTATCCTTTCACTTCTCCTGGTCTCAGCTCTAGTATCTTGACTGTTGAGCTCCATGTCTTCATCCCATTGGTCCCCATTTTGATACCTTTGTTCTCCCTCCAGAACACCAGCGACATCTATATTTGCCCCTGGGTCCCCCGTGATTAAGGCCTTACTGTTGGTATACACAGGTGGTTTTGGGTATGCTTTACCAAGTCTATAATCATTAAGGTCTCTAGTGATTTTTTGTTTTTTGTTAGATTCAATCTACTCAGGTGTTCATCGATGCTCAAGAAGCACCTCTCATATTCGAACTAGTATCTCCCATAATTAATGTCATTTTTGATGCCATTGTCCAGTTCATCAATTTCTCTGAGTAGAACATCTATTAAAAGTTGGTATTGTTCACAAAGCAACCCTAACAGTTCCAACCCATGTCTATCAAACAGTGACAACAACGCCTTGTGGAAGGAGGAACCTTCCACTAGTCCTGCAGGGAATTGCCATTGTCGCAGTCCCTTTGGCACTATTTTCAGTTTGATACATTCACGGAAGTAAGCAACCTCCAGTTGCAACTTCCGTACTTTAAAAAGTTTGTTGTCAAAAATAGTCAGCCTAGTTGTTAAGTCATGGCTTACCTCCTCACGGTCTGCCAAGTGAGGTAACGCTCCTCCGTTGTTAAAAACAAATTCTCTGTGTACCCATACATCCAGAGCTGGAGTCGCCCCGATATTTCTATGGGCTTGAATGGCTCTGGACCCTTGGTGTCCAGTTCCTGTTGTTTCATCAATATCACGGTCGTGTTGCTGTTCATCCAGGCACTGCTCGCTTCTGTTGTTACTTCCTGTTGTAGTGGTACTACCTCCCGGTTGACAGGAACTACTCCTAACTCCACTGTTCTGTACTCTCTGCGTACCCGTGATACTTCCACAGGTCCTGTTCTCTCTCTCTTGTAATTCTTCGTGGAAGCGGGTTGTAGCGCTGACCTGCTGCGACAACCGGTCCACTTTCTGGGTTAAAAGCTCAATGAGCATAGTGAGGTTGTCACTGCCCGGTCTTCTATATAGGGAAGACAGACAGAAGGTTAAACGAGAGGATCTACGAACACCTATACAGTATTAGGTGTAATAAACTGTCCAACGCTTTGGCAAGGCACGTTAACGAACACCCAGGACATGAGTTTAAATTCAGGGCCATTGACCAACAGGTCAGTGATGGAAGGGGTGGTCATGACTCACTTAAACTCGAAAGGAAAGAGCTCCTTTGGCAATTGAGGGTTAATTCTAACCAGAGACCTGGCATAAATGAAATGTGCTCAATTCAGTGTATACTGAGGTTAAAGAACTTAGAGAGGTAGTAAACTCACCCCCCACCCCTTGTCAAGCCTATTAATAGGTGGATGCTTTATATACATTTAGGCACTTACAAGACTAAATATCAGCACACATTACAACTTGTACATTTTGTATTGGATGCATAATTACGTGCAAACTAAGTAGGAAGTAGACCTATTTGCAGCAAGACACATTAATTCTTCTTTTTAAGTTTATTTTTATTTTCATTTTTAGTTGCATGGTACTTCCTATTATTATTATTGTGTGTTTTAACTTCTTAAAGTTGTTTCAGAAAAAACCCTGTAATTTTTAGAACTTTCTAAAGTTGCTTAACCTCCAAACTGTAGAGATTTGTTGAAAAGGGGGATGGTTTTGTACATAGGGGATGACTTGTATTAATTTTGCACATTAATATTGAAAAAGTAACAAACACAGTTTTCACCTTCACATCAGTGTTGTTACTTATACTGTGATGGATTCTAACTTCTAAATATTTTATTGTTATAATATAGAATCAAGCATGTTTTGTATTGACTAGCCCTGGTGGTTGTTTTAGTCTTTACATACTGTTCTTATAGGTTGCAGTTTACAATGCTTGTTTTAATTAGTGAAACAGCCCTTTTAAATGTTCTAATTAGTGTTCATTGATTGATGTATTAAAGGCAGCCTTTTGGAAGGCTCCACTGTTTTGCATTCTGAAGAAGTTGAGTATTCACTTGCTGAAAAGTGCATGATACTGAACGCACTTCAAGTCTATCAGTAAATAAAAGGAAAAATATTCCAGCATCTTGTGGAGAGCGTCTTGAATCCAACCAGTGAATTCCTGAAAGTTGTGCAGACCTGTCATATGAAATGCTTTTCCACAATGCTACCATAACCCCCTCCCACACAGCCACACATACAAAAACATAAAATGAACTATGCAAAAGATACATACCAGCTTTCATTGCTGATCAACAAGCTCAATGCACTTCAAGAAATATTACAGTTCAAAAAAACAGACAAATTAAGTAATAAAAATACCACTTTTTTAACAATACAAAATATCTATATACACATACACAACTGTAAATGCCAAGACTGAATTTGCAGAACAAGCAAATATAATAAAGCGTTGCTTGTTCTGTGACTAGAAGATTCAAAATAAAATACAAGTAAAGGAATATTGCTTTTGTGAATCAAGAAACAGGATGTAAATTAAAAAAATATTCAAGCACTTGGAAACATTGGAGTCCTCATTTTGGAAGAAAAGTACATTAAAACAGAATAAGGTTTCTTATAAAAGTATTTTCATCAGTACAAAGATATACAAGTACGTAAATATTTTTTAAGATGAAGAGGTATTGCAGATTAAATATATAAGATATAACTAGATTGCCTAATGGGTTAAGAATAATGGATCTAAAATATGAATGATGTGTGGTGTTATGAAGGCCACCAAAAAAGAGATTGAGGTATTAGCAAAATGTTAGTACTGCATAAGCAATCATTTATTCTCTGTTGTGGTTATATAAGGTTATTACAAAACATAAATTATGTTACAATAATTTATGCTTCCATTTCACAGTTAAATCCCCCATTTGCTTATTTATTTGGTTAATTTTTCTATCGTCTATTCTTTCCTACTCATAACCCCAACTTCTCCCCATTAATTTTTGTCCCCCATGTATCTGTACAGTCTCTTGGTGCATAAACCCTCGGCCTTAGGCTCCCCAGTTCTCTCAATAGCCCCCTTACTCATATTGCTAGTTCACGTTTAATCTTGTATACTTCTGCTACCAAACACAGATTCCAATTGCAGACAACTCTTTACTCCCACTGTAAACACCACTGCCATATCGAAAGATAACCGCCTCAAACTGATTACAACTGCTGCAGGTGGGAACAAAGAGGAATAGAAGTTGTTTCAAAATCCAGTTAGAAAGAAAAGCCACACAGATGTCTCTTGAGCTGATTGGCTAGTAAACAACATCTGTGTTGCAATAAAGGTAGTGCTGAGCAAGAAAAAACACAAGGACTGTACTATTGATGTCAGTGACTGCAAAAAAATTAGCTAATTGATTAATTAAATTGAAAAGATCAATAATCTAATGTTATTGGATCAACCAGATAGCTCTTCTGTTTTATCCAGTTATGCTGAAGAACACCAAATCTGACATAAGAATCAGATAAGAGAATTATTAAACGCTACAAGTAAGAGTGCACAAATTAGCCATTTTTTCTATGTAATCATGTCTTTTTTAAATTATTTTATACATATGAGAGCAAGGTATCTAGTGACACTACTTTTGGATGTAGAGAGTAAGCAAAAAATTAAAAACAATGTATTTGATCTTTAGAGCAGAGTGCTGTGGTGTATGCATCATATGCAAAATGGTTGCATTGATGCTAGGACTCTTGGAGTCGGTCAGACACATGCAGAAATGGTGCTATGGGCACTAATAGGTTCATAGGTTCATAGGTTCATACTAGGCTATCTGCCCTAGGGCATTTATAAGCCTAGCCAGAATGTGTTTGGCTTTCGCCATCCATTTTAAATTTATTTTGCTATGCCCTTTTTCGAGGTTAGTATACTGTGCCTCTGTCTAACAGTGACACAGAAGTGATACCCGGGGTAAACCTACGATCTCCCATCCACTCATCAAGATTCCTCTTGAATAGAGTCAATGAGGGACTCTGCCTAACCTGGACTGGGATTTTATTCCAGAGTGAAGGGAGCCTCTGGGTTATGAATCTGTCCCTCCAGCATGTCCTATTTATTTCAGTGATGAGGTTCAAGTCTCTCGAGCGCGTAGCTCGATGGGATTTGGATTTTCTGAGGTGCAGCATGTCCATTAATTCCGGGTTGGACGTGGCTTTATACATCAGGCACAGATCGCCTCTGAACAGGCTGTATGCCACTGAGTAGAGCTGGAGTTTCTTTAACCAGGCAGCATATGGCATCTGTTTGAGCCCTTTGATCCTCTTGGTGAGGTACTTTTGGGGTCTTTCCAGTTGCTGCAGGTGTCTGGTAAGGTACATCCCAAAAGGGGCATTGTACTCAATTATGGGCCTGATGAGGGATGAGTAAAGAGGCACGATGACCTCCCCTGATCTAGATGTGAATCCCTTCATGATTAGGTGGGCTATATAAAATGTTTTTCTAAAATGAGAAGTTTAGCTTAATAGGATATTATTTGCAACAGAAAATCAGCTGCTAGAAATGTAATATGCTCTGGTAGATGCAGTTCTGCTGGGTGAGAGAAGAAGAAATGTTAAGAAATGATTTAGAGTAATTTAAGTGATGAATCCAGCACAGTTGTTGCTTTGCTGCTTAGAAGGAGTCTAAGTAGAACATTGAAGGAGATTGAAGAAAGCGACTGACATGCACCAGTGGGTGAGTTCCAGATTTTGGGACCAAGGTAGTGGAATGACTTGTCAGCGCAGGTGAGGAAGAAGTGAGGAATTTAAAGAGGAGTGGAAGCAGAAACCAAAAGTGTTAAGATCCTGTGTGTTATTTAACAGCAATAAGACAATGCAAGGACTTGCAGTGGTCTAAACTGAAAATTGTGTATAATAGGTTACTGGAGAGGAAGGCGGCATGAAGTTTGATTGAAAGCTAGTCAATTTATTTCACAGTTGAGAAATGATAAGACTACCTGTCTATAGCACTTCTGAAGAAACAAATATAATTTTGACCAATTTGGATTTTTTTTTTTTGAGGTTGTAGAAGGAAGTGTAGCCCGTGACTGAAAAGTTGGGAAAACAGTCCCTTTGCCCAATGGTGCTTGCCTTTCCTTAGTCACTA
Source organism: Protopterus annectens (assembly GCF_019279795.1). NCBI lineage: Eukaryota > Metazoa > Chordata > Ceratodontiformes > Protopteridae > Protopterus > Protopterus annectens. The sequence goes on from NC_056726.1 coordinate 1,445,620,936, forward strand.
GGTTGCTTGCATTATATTAAAATATGGCAGATATTTTCATTTCACAGTGTTGTGAGCAAATGTAGAAAAGGCAATAGTAAGATGAAGCCAAATAAAAAGGTACTTAAAATATTTCACAAAGTACAACCATCAGGATCAGAAGTCCGTGACTTTCTATTCCCCTTCACATATGTCACTTATTTGTTCCAAGGATCAAAGACCATTCCAGTTTTTTAATTAACTTTGAGTTTTCTTAATATTTAGGTCTGACAGGGAGACTTGCAGGTGATCTTTTAGGAAGAGCCTGATTCAGAGATGAGAGTGTAATTTACATAAAGGATGGTGAGCCGGATATTCAAAGAAATAACAAGGGAATTAATACAGTTTGAAAAGCTCAAACAATGGACTTAGAACACAACCTCTTTTTGAAGTTCATAGAGAACAGGGTGGGTAGATGACTGTGTGTAAACGTGCACCATTTTAAAGAACCTGTTTTATAACTAGTCAGAGAACCCATCCAGAAGACTGAAGTTGAGGCTATACAGAAGAACTTACTTGGTGAGTTGGTGATGGTATAAAGCCTTAGGGAGGTCAATAAAAATTGCCTGAATAAGGTTTTCAGTGTCCACAGGCTTGTAAATAGGTTCTTTAAGAATAACAATGGGCAATATTAGTGGCAAGTCCTTTTCTAAAGCTATGGTAGTATGTTGAGACTTGGCCACATACTTCATTGTGGGCTGGTAATAGTGACACTGTAGCCTTCACCTGTACTTTTTCTGCATCCTTTTGCAGTCAATCAAGTTTCTCCCAGGTGAGCTCAACCCAGTCATTCTTCAGCGGAAGGGATGTACCTCATACAGTACAGGGGTAAGAGACAGCCATCAGGGGGGACCAAAATGGAAGGCAAATATCTGTGCCTTATCAGCATTGAGACCTCTATGGACATTTTTATAGACTTTAACACTACTGCCGGTGGTGAAGTGAGCACCTGCATCACCACAGGTACTACTAACTGTGCCCTTCTGTCCACACATGCATGATCCTCCGCATATGTTGACAAGGTTTACTGCCACCAGCTTTGGTAGCTGCAGCCCATGATGTTCATCATAAGATCACCACTGGGGTAGCCTAAGATATATAGTATGTTCTGCCAAGGTTTGGACCAGACAGCCAGCTTCCAAAGCTGTAAGGCACTTTTCATGCACCCTAGCCACTGTCATGTGCAAGGGAAGCAGGATAAAAGTAGTGTCTAGGGTGCCAAAACGTCAGAACTTTCTTGTCATTGAAGAGCTTCAGGTGGATAAGCCTGGAAAGACAAGCTCCCCATTGGGGATTACATTCCATATCTATTTTTTTCAATAAAAGTATTTTGTTCTGTTAGTTAAATCTACTGTAGGCATTTCTGTCCTTTTGAACACTTTTAACAAAACAATTTACCTCAAAACTTAATTTTTCTGACAAGATTCTTTGACGTATTTTCTGTGCAAAATTGTGTATTTAAGATAAAATAACATTTATCTCAGGTTTTGTTTTTTGGTGACCAAACATAAACCAGAAACTTAATTTTTCTGACAAGATTCTTTGAGGTATTTTCTGACTAAATGGGAAAGGATTTGAATCAGTTTTGGTAAAACAGTTTATTCTTTTTCCACCCTGGTCTTCAGAACTGTACATTCTGAAGCACACATTTCTTAAGTTTTTGCTGGATTCTTATGATAATTTCATGAATTAATTCCTGATGTCCCTCCTTCTGATATTAATGAATCTATGGGTTCTGTGGTACCTGCTGTGTCTCAGGAAATCAAACATTCTTTGAAATGTACTTATAAAATAGTTGATGTGTCCAGAACTACTGCCACTAGCTCTGTTTTGAGAAGATTTGCTTGGTTGCAGTTTCAAAATTTACCAGTGGATGTTACAAGTGAAATCTTAATACTCTCCTGTTTAAAGAAGTTTTATTTGGTTATTCCCTGTGCAGGTTCTTAAGGAATTGGATGAAAGGGGAAAGTTAATTCAGACAGTTACCCAGTCTAAATTCTCCCTCAGGATTTCCATCTCCCTACTCTGGCAATCCTGTAAATCTGTCCCATTGTTTAGGTCTTCTATGTCCTCTGTGTTACCAGATAACCTCGAACAGTTGAGTTTTGAAAATCATTCTAAAAGGTTACAGCTAGCAGTGGGAGCCCTTTCCTTGTTTTCAAGGGGTTCCTCCTCATCTTTCCAATCAAATTGTTCTGTTTTTAATCAGATGCGGCCTCAGGCAGTAATAAAACCTGTTTCTTCAGATCAAACAGGAAAACAATTTTATTCAAAAACATTTTTGGTGCCAAAAGAAGATGGAACACAGAAACCTGTTGTAGACCTTTCTTTTGTAAACCTACACATCATAGCTCCAAAATTCAAAATATTTCCCTACACCTTCTGCTAACCCCTCCTCCATTCCTCCTGCTAGTTTTCTAGTAGCTTAGAATTTAAAATATGCTTACAATCACTTTCCAGCCTGTGATGCCCCACCACTGGACCAGTGATCAAGGATTCTCAATCTTTACCACTGGCAACAGTGGGGGAAAGTACACTGACAGGACGACAAGATACAAACACAGTATTTCCAGAAGCAGCTCACTGCATCAAATGCAATTTTTCTTAAAAGAACAGAAATACCACAGTCAGTTTGGGTCTGGTTTCTCCCTCTTTTTCCTGATACTCAGTAAGACTCCCCACTGGCACTGCTACAGAGTTGAGATCTCAGCTGAGTGGCCAAGAAATTACATCTAGCACCCTCTCTGTCCAACCAGTGCTTTATGTCCCTGCCCAAGTAGCTGACACACACTCTCTTTCAGGTTTTATTTATACACACACACACACGCACGCATACACGCACACACACACACACACACACACACACACACACACACACACACACACACACACACACACACACACACACACACACACATACAGACACCTGTGAAAGGCTGGCACAGGTTTACTAGCTATGCCCTCTTTTGCCCAGACTATAAGGTAGTTATCACTGCCACCAGCCAGCTCCTTATCAGCTACTTTAAGGTCCTTAACAAAGGGTGCCCAATCTTAATGTGTAATGTTACTATTAATACAAATGGTAGTTTGACCAAGAGCAAGGCTATTAAGAGTGGCCCACAGTGTCACCAAATAAATACGCAAGTACTCTCAGAACTTAAATATCTCTAAACAGATCAGCCACAATGAAAGGTTTAAATATATTTAATAATAAATAATAAAAGAACAAGAAAATACTCAGTATATATTCACATTGACATCAGAGTCCAAAAGTACAAGAAATATTTAAAACAACATTGCAGGACAGTCTCAAATAAATAAAGAAAAACATATAAACTATGCTTCACTATATTCCTGACTGAATCTAAGAGAATTACTGTACTCCTAGTTAAACTTAAAAGCAAGGCAGGTGTGATGAATGGTTCTTATACTTGTTGTTGTCAGGTCCAAGACATAATGCAGAATACTGTGTCTCTCTAATAGACCTCTCTAATTATTATCTCAAATATTACTGCTGGGATAGCTTTTCTTGTAATCTAACGCTATCCCAGGTGAACCCTCCCACTGTTGGAATCTGGCAGTATTTAGCACCTACCTGTGAAAATAGAAAGACCTCAGCTCTTTGGCCGATGCTGGAAGTCATAAAACAATTGCATTTTTATGCTTTCAAAACTAGTAATTAATTCACCCTAGTACAGACATTGTGTCTCTGCTACATTGAAAACTGAAATAGCATTTTTTATGGCCTAGCCATAAGGTAATTTAATTTCAGTTGTTTTTTTTTTTTCTGAAATTTACTAGACTGAGGTTAACCCTCTGTATTCCAGTTACCACTGCTAAAATATATATGTTTAAACAGTTACAATAGTGTATGCACATTTAGGTTCTCTTCCAGTAGAGCACACTGTGGCTACATTTCAAACAGCACTCTGCAAATACCCTTTTCAACACACACGTCTGTACAAGCAGTTTGATATACATGACATACACTTCTAATACATTTGTAACACAAGCATCTTATATGAATCATTTTGATATTCACCAATGGCATATAATTATTTACAAAATTTGAGCTAGCTGGGCTAGCAGTATCTCCCTTTGTCACACAGTCAACAACCATTTCTGGATTTATTTGTATTTCTCTGTATCTAGTTTACATTTTCAGTTGCTGTTTTGACCTTTGGGTTGTTTACAGCCCAAAGAGTGTTTACGTGTCTAGCTCCTGTAATAGTCCATTGCAGGTTGCAGGGCATCCACATTTTTCCTTGTTTAGATGATTGTCTGATTTTTCTAGATTCCTTCATAGTTTATCAAGGATCTCTGACTTTGGTAGTAAACCCATTTCTCAGCCTAGGATTTCAGGTGAATAAAGAAAAAAAATGTTTCATTCTACATATAACACTTAATGATGACATTTCTTCCTTAAGAAAAGTGGAGAGTAACAGGGAACAATTTCTGATATTTTCAAACCAGACTCAAATATCTACCAGAGAATATTTCAGAATTCTAGGCTTGGTAGTCTCAGCTATTCGCATGATTCCTTTGGCCAGGCTTCACAATAGAAAGATTCAGTGGTTTGTCAAATCAGTGTGAACCCAACATCCTCTATCTTTTCAAATTCCATTGCTGGGGTTTGTAAACAGGAAATTAAATATGTGGAAGAATCCATTGTCTTTCAACCCATGTCTTCCCTTTTCCCTGCCTGCCCCCACTCAGTCTGCAACAACAGATGGTTCATACTTTGCTTAGGGAGCTATGTCCAAGCAGTGCAAGTGCAGGGCCTGAGTATCAATCAAGACAAGTTATAGCACATAAATGTTAAGGAAATAAAGGCTTTAATATATGATCTCATATCTCTTGAACCACTCTTAGTCTCTGAGCCCTCTGTTAGTAATCTGAGACAGTGCAACAGTGATATGGTACATAAACAAACAAGGTAAACCAGATCCTACCCTCTTTGCAGTTTAATTCTAGCGGTTTGGCTCATTTCTCCCTCCATGCTAAATGCATCCTGTCAGAGCAAAACCTCATGGCCGAGAAGCTGAGTAGGGCACAGACAGACCATCATGAATGCCAGTTGCAGCCAGAGGTCTTCCAGGAACTGATCCATCTGTGGGGAACTCTTCAGAAGAACACTACAAAAGTAATTGCGGTGACCTCTTTTGCTCTTTTGTTTCTTCCTTTTTAAAAAAATGGGCAATGACAATACCACAATCTTCGTCACAGAAAGGAATTGACTGGCACAGGACCTGGAGAGCTCCAGCAAGCGAGACACTGTTTTATCTTCAGCCATCAAGGTTGCACTCAGGGCTTTATCTTAAAATACCATAGTGCCAGAATCCTCCTCTTGGATTTTTGCCCAACTAAGATAACAGGAATATAGGCTGAAAGGAGTATTGGCTAGAACAAGATACTTACTTAAGAAATGGGCAGATAATTGCAATTTTCCAGTTGTTAGGATATATTTCATTGGATAGTGAGGCATTAATAATGTATAACAGAAGATAGCGGTGAAAGTATTGTATACTTTGAATGTTGAAAACAGACAGAGCCAGCTCTTCGATTGCCTGATAGCACTGAGCCACTGATTTCTCTTTGAAGATGGGACTGAAGTAAATTGAGAAACAGTACGGAAGCCAAATAGGAAGAATGCTGAAGTGTTAAGTGTTAGTAGGAGGGGTGTTATCTCAGTGTTTGTAACATAAATACATAGAGAAATGCTCAGCAAATGCCTCCACAATCTCTCATTTCATTAAAGGTGAGATGATTTGGCACTGTTTGGACTTCCCTATTAGGTAATTAATTTAATTCTAGAAGCTTCTGGGATTGCCTAGAAAGGCAACCTGGCCTCTTTTTAAAGTTAGCTTTACACTTGCTTATCAGACCTTTGTGCTGGCATCTTAAGTTTCAAATACAGATCATGAATGGCTTGGAGGCCATTGCTTTCAAACTCTGCCTAGGCTACTTTACTAGTGGCGAAGGTATTTTCAAATCTTATTTTCATAAATAAATACTAAGCTATCAATCTGAAGATTATTACAACCCTAGTCAATAACTAAAGGTCATGAACAAACCTGTACCTTTTATCTATGAAGTAAAAACATTAACTATTATGCCAACCCCACACGTGATCCATCTTATAGACTTTGCAGCAATTTTTCTAGTTTTAAGAGAATATTATCTTTTATAAAGTTGTAAAAGGATGTGGAAAGTGCAACAGAGCAGTGCTGCAGTCATTTTGATATGTGACTGCTGAGAAGCCCACTAAAGCAAACTCACACCATAACTATGCCCCTGGTTCCTGTTTTGGTATGTGGTGTATGATGATCTTGGAGGCAAAATGTTGTCTTCTGGCTGATAAAATTAAATAGCTGATGCAGTGTTCACCAGAGTAAGGATGGTTAACTGAAGGAGTTTGATCTGTGGATGGTCAGTTTGTGCAAAACTGGTCTAATAGGGTGTGATTATCAGTACCTGCATTGAGGTATGTAGGTTCAGATGTTCATCATTCACACTGCCTCACAAATCCACACTGGCTGCTTTCCAGAGCTCAGAATTCTGTTGTCTGACTCTGTGTGATAGGGGATCGGATAAGCCTCTCCCATCCAGGGAAGCCTAAACCCTGTCACAGGAAGTCAGTTGTTAAATCTTTTAGTGTCAGTTGTAGGAATCTCACAGTTGAATCTCCTTAGCCACATGCATTGGTAGATTACAGCTGCCAGATTTATTTTATTTATTTATTTATTTATTTATTGGCATTTGTTAACTGGGTTAGTCCAGCTGGATTTGTGGCCCATTTTCAGTGGAAACTAGAGGAGAAAAGCTCCGAGAAAAAATACAGTTTAAAAATAAATGCGAGAACAGTTTTACAATACCAGAAGTAATAACAAACATGGAAATATTACAGAGAAAAAATACTTAAGTCAAGGGAATACACTAATTATAATTAAGTAGAGTAGCTAAGTATACACATATGCACAACAAGAAAAGCATTCAACAGATGTGGTTAGACAACATTGTACAAGTAAGCATATACTAAGGGGTAAAGATTCCAATAAGATCCATGTGGGAACTTCCCTCCCTCTTTCTTAATATGTAGTTTTGATTTCTTTCTGTTTTATGTAAAAATATATATATTTATGTATGATAACTTTTTATTTTTACTATACTTGATATTGACTACTGCTGTTAATTAATCTGGGAATAATAACTTACTACTGTGTTGTCTGTATGCTTAATACTGCTAGTAAGCAGTTGTGGGGCTAGTCTAATGTGCTTTATGACTTGTACTAGGAAATTGATGTTCTGTGGTGTCAGCTGAACACTAGGGACTGACTTGTGCATGCAGAGCTGCTATTTAATCGCACCTGTTGTTTCTGTAGTTTATCTGCTTCATTTTGAAATTCTGACTGGAAACTATTGCATTTTTTCAATGTTTTCTTCATTTGCATGATATTTGCTACTGATATAACACTGCTGTAGCTACCTTTATTATTAAATAACTATCTCACCAAAATTTACTTAATTTGCATCTTCTGTGGAGAATTTTTAATTTCCGGTAATGGAATCTTTAAGTAAATGCTTATTTATGCTGTCTTACGGGCATCTGTTTGACTTTTTGGCATTATTTGGACACGTGTGTGCTGTTATTTAATATACTGTGCAGGCTGTAGAACAAGGTTTGGGAGATTTTAAAATGTGTCTGCTATATCTTATGCCATTAAGCCCTATTTGCTGTGTGGGGACATAGTTTACATTTTCTATTATTGCTGCCCTTAGTCAGCTCTTAATAGTGTTATTATATTATTCTGGCTGGTGCTTTTCCCCTGACTTAATGTATCCTGATATGGCTGCCCCCAATCCAGTTGCACCTGAAAAAGAAAGAAAAATCAACAACAACAAAAAAAAAAAACGTCTGCCTATGCTTTGTGAATCTGTTGTTGCCTTAAACTAGCCAGTAGACCACTTACTTTTTTCCCCATCACCTTCAGGTGTGAGCCCACAGTCCTCTGTGGTACAGGAGTCATAAACATCTTCCAGGCCTTTTCCAGTATCTGGTTCAGGTACAGGAAGACCAAACCCTTTAGGTGCAGGAGCTGTCTGGTGTAAGAGATCCCTTGCCGGATATAACACTCTGACCCCATATATTATGTCTACTACTGTAGTTCACAGTATGAAGAAACAGAAACGTCACTGCACCACAGACAATCAGGTTATTACCTTGTATCACGCTGATGTGTTTTCCTTAGCTAAGAGTGTTTTACAGTCAGATAATCTTGTAAACTATGCTGCTCTTCAGAATGACTATGGGGATACCTCCTCTAGAGATCAGGCTTTGGCTTTCGATTTTAGTGGGGACTCTGATGCAGACAATAGTGAATATTCTGAGTCCATCTAATGTGATTCCACAAAAGGTGAACTGGTTCAAAAATCCAAACAGAGGTTCACCTTTCCACAGATGTTAGATAGATTTATAGATATATTTGATTGGAAGGAATCTGGAGCTGTGCCTGGGGGTGACAAGTTTATGATCTTACTGAGGATGAAATTCCAAATGTTTTAGCTGTTCCTCCTCTATTATCAGCCATAGAAGAAGTCTATAAAACTGCATATAACCCCCTTTGGCTTGTGAACACACGTGTTATATGAATGAGATTGTTTCTAGTGTGACTCAGGTTTTGAAATATGTTTTGTAAAGTGTCTTGGAAGGTATGACCATAATTTCTAGAAATGCAGCTGCTTTGGATGCATTGAGTGTTATCCTTGATTACATAACAAGAATTTTTCTGAGGATTTAAAAAATGAGATTTTGAACTCTCCTCTAAGTTCTGACTTTGGGCTTGATCATGCTGCTAGTCAGATTCTGAAACAATGGGATGAAAGAGGTAAAATGCATGTAGTGTCTATAATGTTTCATGTTTCCAGGTGCATGTAGTGTCTATAATGTTTCATGTTTCCGGGTTCTCTCCTAACAAGGTGCCCAACTTCATAGGGCAGAACAGACAAAATTATCAGCCTAGCAAGAGTCAGTGTACCAAGAGGAAATGGCAGGAAGATCATGCTTCCAAACCAAATAAGAAGCATTCCTTTCTCAAAAAGGATCAGTCCCCTGCTGAAGAATAACTATGTCAAGATTCAGGTATCATGTCCCCCCCCCTTTCCTTTATTCCCACAGGCCTTCACTCAACCCAGCAGCCTAGCCACAAAAAGTCGTAGACAAATGGATGCTGAGAATAATTCAAAAAGAATACTACTGGCAGTGGAAAAATAGTTCTCCTCCCTTCAGGAAAATCCCCCTGCACCTGCAAGTCTAGACCCTTCTATTCTATCCAATACTCCTTCACTTGTTACATGCAGAGGTTACTGAGCCAGTTTCCGCATTACAAATAGGAAAAAGACATCTCTCCATGGTCTTTTTGGTATCCAGAAAGGAGCTATCCTGAAGACCAGTGTTAGATTTGTTTTATCTAAATACCTTTCTGAAAGCACCCACATTAAAAATGCTCACCCTGCAAATGGTCCTACCCCTTCTTCTAGAACAGTTTCATGGTGACTTTAGATCCAAAAGATGCTTGTCATCACATTCCAGTTGCTCCTAACTTCAGGAATTATCTGAGATTTGCTGTGCCTGGCTCAAAGTATCAGTTTTCTGCACTACCCTTTGGGCTACCTACTGAACCTTAAGTATTCCCAAAGTGTCTGGTTCCAGTGATTGCTTACTGCAGGAACCATGGCATCCAAATTTTCCCTTATTTAGATGAATTGCTGATGTGTGCAGAGTCTCTTACCAGGTGTTTGGAGTTTTATACAAAGTCTCAACCATTCTAGCTCATCTGGGCTTCAGGTTGTTGAACCTACAAAAGACCTGTCACACACCCTTTCAAAGAATTATCTTCCTGTGGTATATGACAGACATTGAAAAAAAAAAAGAATGGCTTTTCTACCAGAAGATAAAGTCTTAACTGATCAGTACAGTTTCAGGGATCTCTCTCTCTTCAAGAAGCCTCTGCAAGAGAGTTTCTCAAAATTGTAAGACTCATGAAATTAATGATCTTCATAATACCACTGGACAAACTCAGTATGAGAAAGATTCAATGGTACTTTAAAAACTGTTGGTCCCAGTACCTACATCCCTTAAAGTCCCAAGGAGCAGCATTGGAATTTGTGAAATAAAACTTACACTGGTGGATCAGATGTCCCTCAATCCTACCCTTCTCCCTCCAGACCCTATTTTAATCAGTTGAGATAGACTCATCAGATTTTGCATGGGAAGTAGTGTCCAGGGGAGTTCAAGTGCAAGGCAAATGGGGTCATTTGGATGCTACAAAGTACATACAATTCAAAGAAATGTTAACAGTGATCCCAGCCTTAAAAGTTCTTCACCACTTATGGTCCCAAGGTCCCCTTTTAGTAGTCACAAACAACACCACAATATTGTGGTACCTAAGCAAACAAGGGGGCAAAAGGTCATACACTCTTTCCCAGTTGACAATGATCACCTGAGAGATAGCCTTTCAGCATTGTCTGGTGCTTCAGGCCTCATACACCCTATCAGAGCAAAACATAGTGGCAGGCAGACTTAGCAAATCCTGGATCAACCCTCATGAGTGGAAAATCATTGTACTACCCTGGTGATTCTCCATTTTGTTATGTAACTATTTTAGTGCTAATAAAATGTCTTATATTGTATTGTACATTAATGGAGCTTTTCTCCCCGGGTCTCCACTGAAAACAGGCTACCAAGCCCAGTCAGACACTACCCGGTAAACAAATGCAAAATAAAATAAATAAAGGTCTTCCAGGATTTGGTCCATATGTGGGGAACACCTCAAATAGATTGGTTTGGCTCCTTTCAAAACAGACAGTTGGAAAAACTCTGGTCAAGACATCTTTGTAGCCATGCTTGGAGAACATATGCATTATTGTGCCCTTTGACAGTAAAGCTCCTTTATGCATTTCCATCCTTTTCCCTAATACCCAAGATATTTATGAGGATTCATTAAGAATTAAAAGATTATTGTGGTGACCCTCTTTTGGCCCAGGCAAAATTGAGTATTGAAGGAGACAAGAAAACTTGCAACTGTTAAATCTTATGTTTACAAGTGGAGGAGGTTTTCAAGGTGAGCTGCTTAACTGATAACAGAGTGCCTGGTATGGTGGTCTACCCCTCTGGTTTTAAAATATTTGTGTGAGCTGCTCAGTGGTGGATTATCTTATGCATCCATCAAGGTGCATTTTGTGGCCACCTCAGATGGTCTGCCCATGGCTCCCCCTCTTTCATCGCTTTTTGTGGTCAAACAGTTTCTGAATGGAGTGTTACAGTTGAGATCCCCTTGAAAGCAAATATCTCCTCCTTGGGATCTCAACTTTGTTCTTGAAAAATTGACCTTATTTCCCTTTGAACTGGCCTTTCAGGCTGATTTAAAGTTCATAACTTAGAATGCTGTTTCACTTATTGCTCTGACATGTACAAGGTGAGTGTCTGAGCTGCAAACTCTCATGGTGGGGCAACCTTATCTGATTTTCCACAAGGTCAGGATTGTTTTATACACTAATCCATCTTTCATGCTAAAATGCATTTATTACACTGAATCAAGCTATCAATTTTCTAGTTTGCTTTCTAGATCCTAAAAATATGAGAGAGAAGATTCTGCATAGCTTGGATTTTCACTTAACAGAATTACACCCATCAGAAAAGCTGAACAGCTGTTTATTTCCTATTCTGAAGCTAAGAAGTGTCAATCTGTCCCTTAACAAATGATTGCTTATGTGGTTGCCTTTTTGTTACTCCCACCATGGTAAATCTATTCCAGGCAAAGTTAAGGCACATTCCCCCACAACCTTATCCTCTTTGGTGGCATATTAGAAAGGACTGAACCCTAGAAGCATTCTAGAGGGAGCAACCTGGTCCTCTAATCATACCATTACAAAGCAGTACAAACTGGATTCTTTCTCAAGTTCCAGAGCAGGCTTTGTAAGAACCATTCTTGCAGGGTTACTAAATCTTTATCCTTCCTCCTCCCAGGTAAGGTAAGCTTTAGGAATTTACCCATATGCCACCTGAGGTAGTGTGAATGATAAACATACTACAGTTAAGTAAGTTTTACTTACCTGTAAATACAGTTAGTATAAAATCTTATTTCAAATAGCAACACTGGATCAGGATAGTAATTCACTTGATATTTTGGACTGTTTGCCATTTGGAAAAGTTGAGCTTGCTGAACTGTATTCACAGTATGCAAGCACAGAACAGATGGGTATGGAAACACTCATACAGTAAATAACTATAACTCGTATACTAGTAATGCATGCTTCTGGGAAAATACGAGTAGCTCTTAGGATTAGAACCCACAGGAATTAAAATGGATCGTAAATTTAGGTATCATTAAAAACAGATGGGCAAAGCTATTCATAAGCAATGACAGAAGGTGTAATAAACATGCTGCTCAAAACGCATTTATGCAACTGTGCATTATATTTAGAATTCTGCATGCAATTACTGGGATTCTCAGACACAGATCATTGTAATGACAGGGAGTGTGCCCTGTCTATTGAAGGCTTCAGTGCCAAAGATTCAATGGTTGTGTAGAGTGATAGCTCAACATCATGGGAAATGGCTTCTGGGCAAGGTAAGGCAGTGCCTGGCATATTTTTAATGAGTAACACAACTTATCTGTCATGCCACACAGAAATTAATTAACATTTTTTATCTGTTAGATCAGAGCAAGGAATGTTAGCATTGTATGCTAGCAACAGAATTTGTTGCTGCTAGACCTTCAGTTGCTGTTAACTCCATTGTGTGGAAGTAGGTATTTGTGTATGTTTTGTAGCTGGCCTTCCTGTGAGCTGAGGGAGCCATATTGCCAAGAGGGTTTTTCCTACCCTAAAAAAAGTGTTTTTTTTTAATTTATCTATTTATTATTTTTTACATTTGTGCAAATATTGCTGCTCAGCTCTGAATGCCGAGTAACATCATCAGGGAAAGGGATCTGTTATGGTTAAATGTACAGCACCAACTGCAAGTACCCATTTCAGGTTTCTTAACTTATGTAGGAACAATCCTATATGCAGTTGTTATTGAGTTTCAAAATTAGTTAATATCCTGGGGGTGGTGGTTGTTTGTATGTAGCTTCATCCTTGGAGCACTGTGATGACATAAGACCACAGGTAAAGGTCTTAGTCTATTGTGTAGCAGTGTTTAAGAATCACACTTACCTTTGGTACAAGATTTTACAGACTACCACCCTATTCCATGGTGCCTGATATTCATGAATCAATTCTGCTCAAAACCAACATAATGAGTGAAAAGTGTGGGTGCTTTTAAGGACATCATTTACTTTTGGATTGTTCTTCAAGATGTGAATAAATTAATTAAATGAGGCATTTAACCATTGCTTATAGATGAGGAAATAGTATTAGCTGTGCCAAGTGCTAGTTCTTTTCTATATTAGAAGGAAATAGGAATTCTGGCAGGTAAAGCTAAATGAAGAAGGATGCATGCTGTGTTTCTTTAATATATATTTAGGACTATTCACACTCTTGAGTCTTCTTCTGTTTGGAATCATATCTGCATTTGTGGTACTTCAAAGACAATTGAATGCTTAGAAGGTATTGTAAATATAGCTGATGTGTTTTTTGAGTGAAATAAGACATAAGAAAATTATGACAAAATGCTGATACATCCACTAAGCAGACTAAGACAGTATAGTTTTAATTTCAACAAAAGGTCTTGTGGCAAGTTTGAAACATATCAGTCATGTGCTAATATTATAAGGACTAAAGCCAAACTCAATGTTAGAGTGACAGCACAGATGCAAAAGCCCGAAGCAAACGTTAAATGTATTTTTTTTGTAACGATGCTCTATGTTATCATGTTTACCTTTTAAAAAGTTTATGAATGCGCTGTGAATAATAACATATTTTTACATGGTTAAAAAAAAAACACTAGTAACTGAAGCACTTACATTAAAAAGCTATGGTTTAATTAACCAAAGTGTCCTACAAGTGAATGCAAGTTACATTAGTACTGGAATTATGATCATTTAAGGATATACACTAGATGTCTGTCTTTAAGAATATTTACAGATGCACAAAAGAAATGTGCACTGATAGAGGAAGAACTGCTAGCAGTAGCATCTGTGAAGGCAACATATATATATATATATATATATATATATATATATATATATATATATCTGCAAATATAGATTATGGCTAAATGTATGATCACCCTAGGAAAATTGTACAAAAAGCCATTTAGGCTCACTGTTTGAGGCTTCCTTGCTACTGTTCAGTGGTAGCGAATATAGGTTTGCTTCTTTCAAAACAAACAAACGAAAGTGCTCCTCTTCCATGCATACTTGTTATGGAGCTATGGAGGAATGATGGATGTGTCTCCAAGACTTAATAATGGCAACACATTTAGGATTGCACTGATCAGGGCATAATTCTGATTGAGGCCACTTATTACTTAAACTACAAATGTTCATGTAAGCCACTGACAGGTCTTTGATTTTAGTTTATTGACTAGGGAATGTAACATCAGCAGGAATGGGGTTTATTTGACTGTCAATCTGCAGTAAGGAACAGAGAAGTGGCAAATATTATGAAGATGTTTGCAGCAAGTTTACTGGTGATTTTCACTTTGAAGGAGTGCGGTAATATAATGGTAAGGAGAGATGTTCTCTTTTCAAAAGGAGAGCCTGGATAACTGTGTTTAGTCCACCAGATAAGCATATCCATGCATAGATTTGTCACAGAGGTCTTGGAGGGCAGTGAGTAACGGTGTCAGTATGTTTTGCTACTCCATTTTAAGTAGGGTTGCAAAGATAACAAGAATGAGTATTGTGACATTCAGTAGCAGCGCTATAGGTTTAGGCCTAGCTGGAGCAAAAATGAAAAAGAGATGCAACAGAGCAGGAATATATCCTCTTTTAGTTTATAGTCAGGTACTTTTAATTTTGCAGTAATGCAAACTGAAAGAAATGATTGTTTCTGAAGAAAATCAGAGGGGCTGCAGGGCAGAATTTAATAACAGTAAAAGCAATAGTACTGGCATTTAGTTTGGTGTGTCATGGCAAAAAGAGTCTGTGTTAATTTTTAAAGTTGGAAGAGGTAAAAGGTAGCATGTACGTGGTTAGTACTGTGATGGATGCTAAGTGCTGAACTTGTGAGGAGTGAATAGTACTACATGATGTTAGAATTTGGGATGGGAGGGATAAAGCAAGTATAAAGGAAGTGATATCAGGTGTTGGTGGGAATGGATATGGTAGAATGTGGCTGACGGTATTATGGTTGAGTCATCTGCAGACTGGACAATAGAAGCATTTTTTGTTACATTGTGCATAGAAGATATTGGGCGGCCATGGTGGTGCAGCAGTTAGCGTTGTCACCTCATAGCAAGAGGCTCTCTGGTTCGATCCTCTGCTGGGGTGCCTTCTGTGTGGAGTCTGCATGTCCTCCATGTGGACGCGTGGGTTTCCTCCGGGTGCTCTGGTTTCCTCCCACATCCCAAAGACATGTTGCAGGTGAATTGGACACTCTAAATTGGCCCTAGGCATGACTGTGTGTGTGTGTGTGTGTGTGTGTGTGTGTGTGTGTGTGTGTGTGTGTGTGTGTGTGTGTGTGTGTGTGCGTGCCTTCTGCTGAAGGTTGGCAACTCAACACCGTAAAACTCTACTGCCATTCATGAGCAAACAAGTGATCCACTGTGGTGACCCATAACCAGGAAAAGCTGGAAGAAGAAGTGCATAGAAGATATTAAAATGTAGGAGACCTAATATTGTGCATTTAATACTTAACTAATGATCTTATCTCCTCACGCACACCACTCATCCTCCTGAGGGTTGCTGTATTTAATACTTAACTTAATTTCCACCAACATTCTTTTTTATTGGTTTCTTTCATTGTGTTATTTGTGCTTGTTTGCATTGTACTGTGTTTACAGCTCCATACATGTGTCATCTTGGTACTTGTGTAAGTGTCTGTTTACTGCTTAAAGTTACTATTAATGGTTCTGCCAAAATCCATGTCTGTGGGACACTTGCCGCTTTGAGCTATATCTAGTTATCAAAGACAATAAATGAACTGGAAAAATAGCAGTCAGGTATATAGCTAGACAGACAACTAAACAAATAAAGAGAGCAATAGACTGATAAACACATGCAGCCATAAAAAAGTGCAATGTGATTTTTGAGGAAATACTGGCTTCATCCTTGGTACATTCCTTATATTTTCAACAGACAATTGTTCACTGCTGATGTATCTTTTTTTCATTCATTGTACCAAATGTTTATGAACAGGATGGTCACAGTTATCATTGTCCAATTTTCAATTTTGTGTGATGATGGCGCTGCATATACTCTTTGTTCTTTATTAGCCAAGTTTTTGAACAATATGACAGTTGCTGTACCATAGTACCAACTTCCACAGAGCTTGCTTCTCTCCCTTACAAATTCTTTCAGCAGTGGTGTCAGTGGAACATCATTTATACCTCATGAGAAAGGGTTAACAAATGTGGAAAATATGTATATTCAACAGTGTGAGCATCCATTAGCTGTGAAAAGTCGTTAACTTTTCCTCAGAATGGGAATTCCACTGAAATTATGCTTTTTCCTTTTCTTAAGTCAGTTTAACAAATAATGTGCAGCCTTAAAAGTATTCTCAGGGTTAACTGTTATGATGGCAGCTCACAAGAACTGAAAAATATATATATGTAAGCATTGTTCTTCATAATTTGGTGTAGCTGATGGTATGCTTATTGCCTTATTTATTTGTATTTTTGTGGTATTTGTATGTATGATTTATTATGCACCTACATTTGTTCAGTGTTTTACATTTACATACAGTTTTTTTAAGATTTTCTTTTAGGTTAAAAAATGTCTACTAAAGGTCTTCTACTACATTTGCGTGTGTGTGTGTGTGTGTGTGTGTGTGTGTGTGTGTGTGTGTGTGTGTGTGTGTGTGTGTGTGTGTGTGTGTGTGTGCTTAATTTGACTCTATGTTAGAGTGCCTGACTTTGTGTTCATAGGTACTTACTACGCAATTGATCACTAAAGATCTCAAGAAACCTAGCCTTAAATTCCCATGGCACCCATAAATGGGTAAATCAAAGATATGTTGGCAGATTTACATGTTGCCCCTGTCATTGAGGTACAAGGTTGATATACAGGGGGATAATTTGTGGTTACCTAACCATCCATCCGTATTATGTTTGATTAGGGTAACAGAAATACTTTATGTGGTGTGAAAGATAGTTCCACAGATGTGAAATTCTCTGTGATACATAATCTATTCCAACGACATCTTCGATTTATGATGCAGAAGACACTGAGATCCCTTGCGTGAGTGTTTATGCCACCACTGGACTTGTGAATGTGTAATAGTTTCTAATAAGATGCAGTCTGCTGAGGCTCTATAAGTGAGGCAGAGGGACAAGGTTTTGTGATAGTCCACATAGTTTTTACCATTTAGGGCCCTGATTTTCTTAGTGAAAAAGCATTGTGGTCATTCCAGTTGTAACAAACGTTTGCACAAGTACATACTGAAATGGGAATTATACTGAATGACTGACCTAATAAGTGCAGAGTACAGTGGAATGATTGCATCCCTGGGTGTCATCCCTTTATATATAAGCTGTGCGATGGAAAAGGATGGTGATTAAAGGGCAGTTTGTTACTAAGTATCCAGGTGCTTGACTACATGACAAATTTTCAGGAGTGTATTGTTAATGTGATGGTTACAAGAGGAGTCATGCTTTTGGAAGGATATGATTGTACATTTCTTGGCATTTAGTTTTATTCTTTGGTTTTGACACAACAGGATCATGGAGTAATCCAGATAGTTTATGATGTCACCATGTATGCAGTCATCTGCAAACCTGGTCAGCTGCAAACACTTAACATTGGCTTTGTCCTCAGATAAGTAAATGCCAAAGAGTAGTGGCTCAAGGACTGAATGCTGGGGTATACCGTTATTGACAGGTCTTTTGGAGGAGGTAGAACCTCCTCACCCTTATTTCCTGGGTTCTGTTTGAGATCTGGTTTGCTATCCACTGAGTAATACCTGAGTATGGAATGGTGTCAGACTTCTTTGTTAAGTCTTGATATGTGGTGTGTGCTGACTTATCCCTCATTCATTTCTACAGTAACATTTTTGAAGTAGCCAACCAGTTTAAGTAGAGTAGATCTGCCCTTGATGAGCCCGAACTGGCTTAGTTTGAGAATCTGTACATTACCTATATTATTTATTATTTCCATCATGACCTTTTCCATAGCCTTGCAGATAATGCCAGTAAGGCTTACTGGTCTGTAAGTACCTGGATCCACTGAAGCCACACTTTTGTGCAAGAGAATGACTGTTGCTGCCTCCATTTATCCATCAGGAAGCCTGTATTACAGAAGATATGGAGTAGCCTCTACAAGGTGGTATGACAAGCCATGCTTCAAGTTGACTATTAGACAGCTTGGTATGTTGTTCAGTCCCATAGAAGTAGTGTTATTGGCCTTAGATACTACCTTTAGGCAGTAGCATAGCCAGAGTGGAATGAGAGTGGAAACTGCCCAGGCACAACATTTTAGGGGGCATGATCAATCGATCCCAATCACTGCTTAATGCAATATTGGCTTTTAAAAGCTGGCATTGCATTTGCTGTCAAATCTAAGCACTGTAGCACTCTGGGTGTGGTCTAAATGGTAGCAATGGCTAGCTACATTGTATCAAGCAGTTTGTTACAGCTGAAAAAGAAGAAATTATTTTTTTAAACTAAAACACACCCTGATCCCAAGTGCAAGAAAAGGGAAAAATGGGGCTGTGGATGGATGGATGGATGGATGGATGGATGGATGGATGGATGGATGGATGGATGGATGGATGGATGGATGGGTGGATGGATGGATGGATGAGCACTGTAGCTCTCTGTGTAGGTGGGTTATAAATTGTAGCAATGAAGAAGAAACTATTATTTTTGTTTTTAAATAAAATATATCAAAGAAGGGATGGGTCAAGGCCCAGAAACGGGACCTGAGTAGATGGGGAAAGGGGGGATGTCATGTAGCTGGCCACCTGGTTGGTGTGATGTACCAGTAGAAGGAATGTCTGTTTTTTTTTTCTTCACTTAAAGACTTGTGCACTTGGGAAATTTGAAGGAGTTAGGACTTATGCGCTTGATAGTTTTTTGGAGGGTTTAAATGCAATAATGTGATCCAGTAATATTGAAGGGGATAAGGGGATGAAGTTAGAATTACATTTACATTCCCATAAATTGGCAATGCCCTCTGGGTCCAGAGTATGTGATACAATTTGTAATTAGCTCTGCACAGTGCCAGGTATTATTTATAATATTTCTAACACAGCAATAAAAGACTTTGTGGTTATCCTTCATCTGGACGGCTGTTTTGATCTCATATCTGACTTTGTTGATTTGATCAGGGTCTGGACTTCCACATTTAGTTTAGCAAGAATGTTTTTGGCATCTCGAAAGACCATAGATCCTTACCTCTGTGAACTTAACTCCCCTAACTATAGACAACTGGGGAAACTCAGGATAAATATAACTAGACTTGTAAGGGCTCTAGGGCTGTTGGCCTAGTAACCTTCTATGAACATATGAACCTAAATTTATTTTTGCTTGCAATGAGTTATTTATTTTTTTTTGTATTATAGAACATCTTTACATCATACTTCCACTAGAGGGGTTTATTTTTGAATTTGGCATTGTATTTTTTTCTGTGGGGAGCAGATGCATCTATGCAGCTGTTTAATTAGAACAGAATCTGGATGTAAAGGATTCTGCATAAGCAATGATATTGTCAAGATGGAAGGAACTTTGGACTTTAGCTAAGTCATCACTCAGCTTTAGTAGATGTGATTTTGCATAATCTCTGAACACTGATGTTTTAAAATTTGCTTTAGGCTTTAGTATTATGATAGATGTGACTGATCTGTGGTCTGATTTGACCAGGGAAGAATTTCTGATCGGTGGATAGCAAAGCTGCCTTATAATGATAAGGACCAAATCCATGATTTTGTCTCCCCTGGTTAGGGTGCAGATTAACTGGTCCAGAGAGTTTGTATTGATGAAGTGCAGAAATTTCTGGGTATACAAGCTTAAGGATGTATACATTTCTCAGTTTATGGACTCGTAGTTGAAGTCTCCTAGGAAAATGTTTTAGCTTAATACATTTGTACTCTATTAAAGGCAGGAGATGTGAGCAGAGGGAGACATAGACAATTATATTGTTATTGATGATATGATAAGAGGTTGTGTTAATAATAAGTTGGATGTGGTGGAGTTCCAGGTCATTATCTTATCTAATAAGTCTGAAGGTGAATTTTTTTAACATAGGTTCATAGGTAAGTACTAGGCTAGCTGTCCTTAAATGCCATTTTAAGCCTAGCCAATTTCCCTTTTGGTGCTTAAGTTAACCTATCTCACTTTAGTGTTACATTAAACTTAGCCACCCCATGGTCAACAATTATATTTCATGACTAGTGAGAATAACTGGGATTATACCATAGATAAACTGAGGGGACCTATGCATGGGATAAAGCATTTAGGAGCTGCCTCTGTCCATTATTTGCACAGGGGGATGTTCTGGAGTAAATTTTCTGTTCCCATCCATAGACCCAAGCTGTGCTTGAATATGGGCAAGGAAGAGTTTTGATTTATGTGGATGTGGAGGTGGTTCCAGAGCAGCAGTATCCTCTGTGAGATATGAATGTTCCTCCAAACCACTCTATTAATTTTGCAGAAGATTTGATTTGCTGATGTGCATCTCTTGGTGGTCTACAGGATGCAGAGTATAGTGAAAGGGGTTTGAGATTGTCCATGTAGTATACATTGTTTAGGTCTTGTATCCTTTTAGTAAAGTATCTCTGTGGGCATTCCATTTGTTGCATGTGTCTGGACAGATACATGCCAAAGGAGACATTATACTCAATGACTGGCCTAATAAGGGCTGAGTAAAAGGGGACAATTACGTCTCAAGGTCTAGATACAATCCCTTTGTTTTATTAGCTAAGCAATACAGAATGACTTTCTTACAACAGTGGATATGTGTTGGTCAAAAATTAGGGTCACTGTCCACATATGTTCCCAATCCCGAACAACTGGGTCACCACTTAGGGGTGTGTTGTCAGTGTGGTCGTTCCCCAGGATAGATGACTTCCCAAAGGATACGATAATGCATTTTTTGGCATTTAGTTTCAGACCATGATTTTGGCAACAGTTATTTAGCTGGGACAAAAATCCCTGCAGGATGGCTAAGTCATTTGGGGATTCAGTGACTGCTCCTAGCGTGCAGTCATCTGCAAACTTAGTCAACCTGAGCTCTTCGTATTTGCTTTTACTTCAGAGAAGTAGATGCCAAACAGGAGAGGTCCTCACACAGAACCTTGGGGGACTCCACAGATTACTAGTCTCTTTGAGGAGGTAACATCCCCTAATTTGATTTCCTGTGTCATATCTGTGAGGCAGTTGGCAATTCAGTCAGTGACATGGGGTTACCAGTTTATTTATCTTTTCTACTATGCTTGAGTAGGGGATTATGTCAAAAGCTTTGGCCAAGTTAAGGTAACTGGTGTGTACCATTTTACTTTCATCCTTTGGTGACCTTTCCAGGGAAGTCCACCCTTTTGAGTAAGTGTGACCTGTCCTTGATGAATCAAAAGTGAGATGGGTCCAGTGTTTGGAGGTTCCATATGTCCATACTGATTAGTTCCATAATAAGCCTTTCTATGGCTATGAATATAAGGCCAGTCATATGTATGGGTCTGTAATTGCCTGGGTTTCTGGAAGGTCTTCCCTTATGAAGAGGAATGACTAGCTGTTCTGGATTCACTTGGTACAAAACCAGTAAGGAGACTGAGATTAAACACTGTTGTTAGGGGTGCTGTATCATACTTCATGCCATTTAGGATGTATCCAGGGATATTGTCAGGACCCATCAATGCAGTATTTTTACCTTTTGATAGTGCTTTAAAGACTTGTCTGATAGCTGAAGGCAGGCCAGTTTTAAGTATATTATGTTTGAGGAGAACTTATCGGTCAGTAGGTTCTGTCTTTCTTCAGCCTCACTGTAAGTAACATTGTTCACAATCAGCTCAGTGCATTTCTGCATTGTGCTTTTGAGATTATGAATGTAATTAAAAAAGGCCTTGTGATTTTCTTTGGGTTGGATAGCTGTTTTAGCCAGAAACTTGGATTTGATGTTTTTTATTAAGCTCCTGAGTTGTTTATTTCTATGACAAGGGCTCTGTCACTCCGCTAACTTATCTTCTTACATTTGGTCAAAATTCTCTTTCTTTTATTGTAAAGCTTGTTGATATTATGGTTCCACCATGTAAGTTTGTTTCTGGGGTTTGCCCTGCACTTGTTGTTTAACTGTTGGTATAGTGTAGTGGTGTACATTTTTGTGTTTTAAGTGGATTTAAGTAGGCTTGGTGGGGATATGAAGCTTGCCAATTTATCATTTAGGAGTAGGTAGTTTGTCTTAGAGAAATTTCTAAATATGCATTAGGTGGAAGGAATCTCTGGTTTCCATTTTAATTTGAAGGACATGGCTTTATGGTTAGACCTAACAAGGGACAAAGATATGCAAGGGATGGTACAAGATGCCCCATATTAGTAAGTATAAGATCCAGAATGTTGACCCTCCTCCCAGTGTGTGCTCTAATTGTTCCAGGCCATTTGTATTGACAAAGTGCAGGAATCACTCTGCTTCTGCATTTGTAGTGGTATAGGTTTCGCGGTCTGTAGCTGGATAGTTTAGATAACCTAGGAAAATGGTATTGGGTTTAGTACTGAGGGATAGTGTAGTTCATGTAGATAGATGCTGTGGTTTTCTCAGGTCACAGAGGGAGTTTTATAGCTGTCTAATGAGTAGTATGGGACCTTTCTGATGATTATGTTTGGACATGAAGGAACTGTAGTCAATCATGCTGCTTTACTAGCCTTGATGTAAGTCTCTTCTGGATGAAGACTGTGACACCTCCACCTTTTCCCCTCTCTTCCACAGTACCTGGTCTAATGTGTGGAAGGAATTATAGTTCTGCATAGCTGGAGAGCTCTTCACTGTTTACACCAGTCTCAGTCACTGCACAGACATCAAAATTCTCCAGAGTGAGTAGGTCTTGTAGGGAGTTTATTGTTTTAGCTCCTATCATTGATCATTAACACCTGCATAATTTCCTTTGCTTGTTTTCTGATATTGATGCATTTATCAGGTTGGCATTTCCTAAAAAGGCACTATGGGAGTAGACAGTGTCTTTATCAATAAGTGAAACCCTAGATGGGACAAGTGCAGGCCATCCCTTGTGAAGCAGAGTGGCCTGTTGATCATATCATCCCAGGATGACAAATATTGGATGCTCTTCAAATGACACAAAAAATTGTATTTATTTTATTTAACATTTGTTTACTGGGAAAGTCCGACTTGGAATGAAGCCAATTTTCAGCATGGGGAGGAATGCTCCAGAAAACACAAAGCTAAGCCGATTATTGAAATCAGTTATTTTTTGCTCATATTGTGGCATTATCCTTGGAGAAGGTAGAATGATGCTCAATTCTAGGCTCATACCTGCCACGGACAAATAGTCTGAGAGCTTTATCACATCTCTCTTCATATAGTCCAGGATGATGCACCTCAGGTTATTGATGCATGAAGAATGACAGAGTCATACTGATACTGGTTGTTCAAGGACGTGAGTGTCTGCATGATCTCATGGATACCAGCACCAGGCAGGAAACTAACAGTCATTCTTTCCTTGCTCAGGCTGGTAAGAGGTACAACTATATAGAGAGTCATTCTTCATGGAAATGTCATAGAGCTAAGCCATGGTATGAGCTTAAGAAAAAATAATGGAGTAACTCCTGCACAAGATGCTGTGACACAGCTGAATGCACAAAGAGTTGATATGATAGATCATACGAGACTAATTATAAAATACAACAGCGACGTGGTAAGATAAGAAGTGTGATTGTATATAACTGGAAAATTCTACATTCTGATGATAAAATCAAGGTGATTGTTGGTCCTGCACCCTCTTTTGGTTATAAGAATGCCTCAAATTGCAAAAGATTACTTTGTAAGATCTGATTAAACCCACCCTAGTACAGACCATCTCCCATACACGTAGTACTGGGACTTATCCATGAGGAAATTGCAAAGGAGGTATCTTCATTGACAAATCTAATTCCTTTCAGCATCCGATTAGTGGAAGGACATATTGTTTTAATGGCTTTGCTAATTACAGGATGAAGAATTTAGTGTACCTAGCCAAGTGCAAGAGCTGTACATCCTTTTAAGTAGGAAAAACTAATCGGATGCTGAAGGAACGGGTTTTACCGCACATAGATATTAAAGCAGGAGAATGCATAATGCTTTAGCACAACATATTATTACTTTCTCTAACCATCATTTTGTGTTTATGGAGTTGCGAGTATGATAATTAATGAAAAGAGGTGGGGACATATGTTTATTGACTGAGAAAATGGAAGTCAATTGGATAGCTGACTGGAAGGTAGATTGATCCCCTGGCTTGAACACGATGATGCCGCTAAAACCGGTATTGAAGGAGGATACATCCAGGAAATGATTTTGATTAGATGAAAGAAAGGGTGTGTTAAGTAGGTATTTCAATTGGCCTTGATTTCATTGGATGTTTTAATCTTTAAATCATATATGGATATATTGTATCTATGGATTCGAGAAAGAGTTTTTACTCAAAAACGCTCATCCTTTTATTGTTTTATTAAAGTCTTTTATATCACCGTGGTGGACAGACTGGGTTATTTTATGTCAAGTAATAGAATTAGTAATGTTAAGATTATATAAGTTATGAATTGTATTTTATTGGTTTGACTTTGCTTAGTATGTGCATTGCTGCGTAAACTGAATTCCAAGTGTTGGTGCTTTTGTTTTCTTTTTTCCTGTTTAACACATTCCTTTCACAAGTCACTTATGAAGCAATTGACACTTAAAAAGCCTGAGAACAAAATAATGTTCCAGTTGTGTAAGAATGCTTCATTCTTGATTGCCTTGCTTCCTGCCTGCTTCTTGAGCTGTTTTGAAGAAAACCTAGGGTAAAGTTGATTACTGATGTCTGTCAAAACAGAAATGACATTTTTTAAATTATAATTGTCAGAAATCTACTTTAAATCACATTTTTTCTTTTCTTAGAAGTGAAGAACTGGTAAAACAAAAGCTTTGCATACATTTTGCTGAATGCTAATAGCTTATGCTGTAGGGTTTATTAACTCACTTTCTTCTTTTTTTGAAGTATATATGTGAGAAATTTACACAAATCTATATTGAGCTGTTGGTGAAATATAATTTATTTCAATTTTGCTGAATGTTAGTAGCATATGCTTTACTGTTATTAACTCTAACTGCAGATATTAATGGAAAGAAGTAAAGTTAGATATTTATTACTGGTTAGAACCATTTAAAAGAATTAAGAAGTATGAGCAACTTACAAAGGAAACAAGCAGCTACTATGTGCTGTGAGTTCTCATTTTCACATGTTGCTATCAAATTATAATGTCAGGATGTGAAGTTTAGATCAGAACAACAGTGTACAATGGCTAAAACTGAAGCAGGGATTATTTTATATATAGTCAGTATTGCTTGTAATACTAGAATTAATAATAAGAATAAACATCCAATTAATACTATGCTTATGCACAAGGAACGAAATATCTACTTTGTATGATTATAAAAGAGCAGTATCAGTAAGTTAAGTAATATATACACATACTTTAATCTCTAATATAGAGCTGCTTATTTAATAGCTTTTTGACTGGAGATTTTAGAAATGCAAGTTATATAGAATAAGGTAGAATTCTAATGAGCAAATAAAACAGAAAAAATATATTTAATCAACAAACTGATTTTAAGAATTATCTGTATTACATATGTATGACATATTCCTGCATATGGCAGAAATTTGAATGTACAAGATCTCTTATGATTTACATACAAAATTATATAAAAAAATATTTGAAATATCCTGAAAGTTGAAATTTGAAGTTGGCTCATGTGAACGTTGAAACTATTTGCATATTGTATGTTATTAGAGTCACTAATACTATCTAAAATAACTTCATAAGCCAGAGATGAAATTTGTGTGTTATATTGCTTAATCAGTACATCCATTTTAATAGAAGTAAAGTAGAATTTTCAGTATGTTTGAACCTGGAAGGGAGACTGTCATTTGAATTAAGCACACTGAAACTTTTGAATACATTATAGACTGCATTGTTTGACACCACAGGAATACCAAGACATTATCTTTAACCTCAGTAATGTGCATATCTTTATGAATTAGTTTAATAACCCAAAGGATTTTTAAATATTTTGATATTTATCATATTAAGAGTGTTACACAATTCTGACATATAGACACTTGTACTTTTTAAAATTAATTCAGAGCTTTTCTTAGATCTGTAAAATATGTCTATATTTTTTAGCATGATGAATATATATGTGCATTGATTTTCCTTATGTATAAATGTGAGTGTGGCACAATGGTGCAGCAGAAAACATGGTCACCTCATAGCAAGAGGTTTGACTCTCAGCTGGGTTGCCTTCTGTGCGAAGTCTGCTTGTTCTCCTTGTGTTCGCAAGGGTTTCCTCTGGGTGCTCAGGTTTCCTCCCTTATTCCAAAGACATGCAGTAGGTGGACTGGACACCCTAAACTGGCCATAGATGTGAGTGTGCATGCAAGTGTGTGGTGTGGATAAACTACTGCAGCAGGGCTAGCCACCCGGTGGTGTAAACCTTGGGGTTGGATGATAGTCACTGTTGAAGTGACCTCTAACCCCATGCGCAAAAATGGCAAAACGGGTTGTGGATGGATGGAATAGTTTAGTATGATAAGATTACTTTGTAAGTTTACAAATATCTTTAGCTCTTCAGATGTCACTTTGCTCTACTTATTATTTGGAGATTTAATTATATTAATGTTAAATGAATCAATTACTTATGAATATTTAATAGATAATTTATAGTACTGTTACATAAATAGGTATATATTACACTATTTGTTGGATTATTAATATTTGTTATTAATAGAAGATTATTAACCTTTTATGTAGTAATATCAGAAAACAAAACAACTAAACCACCACAGGAGGGTGCGCATCTAAAACAATGCAAATTAAAATATTGAGATTTTAATCAAAATGTTGCTGGCATTTGGTTTGTGTTTTATGTAGTAAAGGGGAATAGTGTTAACTAGCAAATATATATAACTGAATTAATTGTCTCTTATTATTTTAGCTTACAAATAATACTATAAATAAGTCATGATTGCTTTTGGTTAGTTTTTTGATGAATTTTTAGGTATTTGTAGGTAGAGAAATAAGTAATCAGTAAAGAGACAAAACTGACAATGAAAGAAAGGGACAAACTCTGGACAGCATCCCACAAAGATAAAAACACTGCTCTAAGATCAAAGTACATTGAACTATGTAATAAAGCTAAGAGACTAACTAAATTGGACAAGTCCAACTACTACAAAAACCTACAGGATAAATATAGCAACAACCCCCAAAAATTCTGGACTTCCATTAATAAACTACTTCACCCTGGGAAAGCATCCACTCCCACCCCTGTACTGCCAAACAACCAGGATGATATTCCCACACAATTTAATAAATTTTTCACAGAAACAGTTGAAAATCTAGCCAAAAGCCAAAATAATAATGATACTTCTATACAAACTTCCACCTCAACTAACAGTCATACAAATAATATCTCTACATTTTCTCTACAGCCAGCGCCCACTAAATTGATTGCAAATCTCCTTAGAAAGCTAAAACCAACTACACTAGCTGCGGATAAACTTCTTGCTTATTTCCTTCAGATAGCAGCAGAAGCCATATCCTACCCAGTGTCAATTCTCATAAATAGATCTATTTCAGAACATACAGTCCCTACCTTCTGGAAAACTTCCCATATTGTCCCTCTACACAAAGGTGACAACTCCTTAGAGCTAACCAGCTATTGTCCTATAGCCATACTATCACCCTTATCAAAAATTCTAGAAAGAATTGTCCATTCGCAACTAATGCAATATCTACAACAAATTAATTTACTATCCAACTCCCAGCATGGCTTCAGACCCTCCCACAGCACAACCACTGCACTTCTATCCTATACCAATACCATCAACCGCTTTAGAAACCAAGGTCTTTTTGTATCTTCCATCTTCATCAACTTATCCAAAGCCTTCGACATGGTTAATCACAATCTGCTCCTCAATACTCTATCTAGTCTCAATATTTGCTCCTCCACCATACTCTGGTTCAATAGCTATCTATCAGAACACCAACGATCAGTTCTCTGGCAAGAAAAGCTGTCCCCTCTCTTACCAGTTTCCATAGGAGTCCCTCAGGAATCAATCCTTGGCCCACTGCTGTTCTCCCTCTTCACTAATGACATCTCTCTTCACTGCCCACTGCCACAGTAGTTCAATATGCTGATGACACCACCATAATATGTGCTGCCCCCAGCATAAAGAAACTACACACACTCACCCAATTCAACATTACTCTAGCAGAAACTTGGTTTACTAAAATACAACTTCTTCTCAATCCAAAGAAAACCAAACTAATCCTATTCACCCCTGGCAGGTCATCTAATTCAAACCATAGCCTCACAATGAACTCCAAAAATAATACTCAAATCACACCAACCAACCACACCAAACTATTAGGAGTAGAGATTGATAATCGCCTAAAATTTGATATCCATATAGCACAAACCATCAAAAAGGTAAACCAAAAACTAGGTCTCCTATAAAGAAATAAAAGGTTCATGATTAATCAGACCAAAGCCACTATTGCAAGAAGCCACCTCCTCTCCATCCTTCTTTACGCTTCCCCTATCTTAACTAACCTTCACCAGACTGAACTTCACAAAATGGAATCATGCTACAAGATTGCCAAATTTGCAACAGACTCATCAAATAGAACCCATCACTGCCTTTCCCTAATGCAACTCAAGTGGCTGGAACTTCCTCACCTACTAAGACTTAACCAAGCCACAATTGCACATAAACTCTAATACAACCCTGAAAAAACACCTGCCCTCCAACAGCTAATTCAACCCTACACCACCACTAGAACCCTGAGATCTAGCAATCAAAATCTCATTCAAGTAATAAGACATAAAAATGAAGCAGGTAAATCTCTCTTTTCCTGCACAACAGCACAAACCTGGAACTCACTCCCAAACGACATAACTAGGACTACTTCTAGCACCCAGTTCAAACACCTCCTGAAATCCTACTATTCTAACAATTGGCTCTGCTCTTGCTACACCCAAGGGTAGCAATAACTATACTCAGTTACAAGGATACTACTACACTATAACACTTCCCTTACTTACCGCTACTGATATCCTTGCATACTCATCCAAACACAACATCAATCTAACAGCTGAAATCATACCAACACTGGTTCTGTCTGGTACTATATTCCTTACCTGAAAACTACTCTAACCTGTATCTAAGATTCATATAATATCTAAAATAGTTCCTCTTACTCTCATCCTACCTATACCTATATTGTAGTTATGCCACTATGAGAATTTACATACTGCCCAGTTATACTAAAGCAGAAATGTATTGTGAATGTAAATTTATTAATGTTTTTGTCAATATGAAGAAAAAAAAATGGGGTTAATCTCTCCATTCCTATACTAATAGTACACTCTACTACTAATGTTCCTTTGTACTACTTTATATGTTGTAAATTCCTTTGTATTGCACTAATCTAATATTGTAACATGGAGCTTTTCTCCCCGGGCCTCCGCTGAAAATGGATCCCTCCCGGTTAACAAAAATAAAATAAAATAAAAATAAATAAAAATTGAAGTTTGTCTATTTGATAGTCAGCCAAGGAACTTTGGTATCCATGGTAGGCTGTGTTTTATTAGTAATATGCACAGTTACAGTTACAGACATTTTTTGTTACTTACACGTTTTACTAATTTAGTTTGTAGAAAGGAATAATTCAAAAATGTGGACTGTTAAGATAGTTTTGTAGGAATGCATTAGAGTCTTATATACAATGAAATTAATATGGTGATTTAGTGTATCGTATTACCTTTTAAAATAAATATTATTAAGTACACAGTATGCATAGTTTTAATCTATTATTTATTTATATTAATGGATTAAATAATGGCAACAAAAGGAAATCCTTAATGTAATATCTAAAATTAAACAGTGGGGACATTATATTCTTGCAGAGACACACTTAATAGATAAATATATATAATATTTAAATAACTTAGGTTATGAAATGTTATCTACTTCTTTTTAAGGGGACTGGCCCTGAGAGGGTGTCAGAGTGAAGAACTCTCTGCACTTCACATTGTTGGGGCTGGCGAACAAGTCGCAACAAGGGAGACCCCATTTGGCGAAGATCTGCGCAGCCACTCTGTTGTTGAGGGACCACTCATGGGGCAAGAGGAGAGTCCTGCTGAGCCTGTCTGCAATCACATTGGCTTTCCCGGAATGTGCGTGGCTACTAAGAAACTTCGAGAGGCTATGGCCCAGCGCCATACTCTCATGGCCTCCCTGCAAAGGGGGTAGGACCTGGTTCCACCCTGCTTGTTTATTTGCCAAACTACCGACATGTTGTCAGATAGAATCGCAATAGTACCTTGGGGGAGAGCATGATGAAGTGCCTGTAAAACCAGAAGCACCGCTCTCATTTCCAGGATATTGATGTGAAGGTATGCCTCACAATCCTGCCAAGTGCCTTGGACAGACCTGTCCAGATAATGACCCCCCCACCCTATCTGGGAGGCGTCCGTGGTCACTGTGGCAACAGGGGGCTGAAGGGCGAAAGGACGCCCCCGGTCCAGGTTGGACCGACATAGCCACCAACGGAGGTCCCGACGACAACTGTCCGTAATCAGAACTAGGTGGTTCAGAGGAAGTTCTTGGTATGACCATTGAACCGATAATAGCCATTGCAGCACCCACATGTGTAGCCTGGCTAACAGTACTAGGAGGATAGTTGCAGCCATCGTACCCAATAACTGAAGAATCTGTCTGGCAGGAACTCAAGATTTGGGTAACAAATTTAGAACTTGTGATTGTAGAACCTGAATTCTCTCTAATGGCAAAAATGCCCGCATCCTTTCTGTGTCTAACTCTGTGCCTATAAAGGTGATACGCTGAGATGGCCGCAGCACAGATTTTTTCCATTTGAAAGTGATTCCTAGCGAGAGACCCAAGGTTACTGTGGCCCTCAGTGCTCGAATCAGTAGATGCTTGGAGGTGGCAGTGAGGAGCCATTCGTCGAGATAGGGAAACACTTGGAATCCTAGACTTCTCAAGTGAGCTGTCACCACTGCCAGACACTTGGTAAAGACCCTGGGGGCTGTGGTGAGACCAAAGGGCAGTGCACGAAACTGGAAATGACTGGTTCCTAGGTGGAAGCGTAAATGACTCCTGGACTCTTGACGTATCAAAATGTGATAGTAAGTGTCCTTGAGGTCTATGGAGCACATCCAGACATCCTTCTCCAATAACGGGAGAATGGACTGAAGGGTGACCATCCGGAACTTGGACTTCTTCACAAAACGATTTAAAGAGCTTAGGTCCAAAATGGGCCTTACGTCCCCTGTCTTTTTTGGCACCAAAAATAATCTTGAGTAAGTACCTGATCCGATCTGGTCGGCGGGGATGGGTTGGATGACCCCTTTGCTTAGCAGCTTTGAAACTTCTATGGCTGCCAGATCCCGTTGACTGGGTGGCACGTCCGGGATCCTCCTTGCAGGAGGAGGGGGCTTGAAAAAGGGGATGAGGTAGCCTCCGGTTACAATGTGAAGCATCCACTGATCCTTGGTTATCGATTCCCAAGCCTGTGGGTGTTTCGCAAAACGACCCCCGACCGGCTCCAGAGAAGCACAGCCGGGCAACATCCTAGGGATGTTGAGGGTAGGAGGAACCACGAAAAGAGTCGCAATCTCCAGAGTTACGGGGGCCTCTGCCACCTCTAGGGCGGCGTCTTCCTGAATCCCCCCCCCCTGCCTCTGGAGGGGGGATCACTCGGTAGAGTAGAGAAGAACTTTTGGGATTTCCTGAACCACATTTTCCCTCCTCTCTGGGCCTTGGGATAAGGTCTAGAGGGAGCGGAAAAACGGGCCCCAATGGCAGTCAAGGTCTTGCCCTCCTGCTCGCACCGAGTAAGTGTGTCCTTCACCTTGGGTCCAAACAAAGAAGACCCATTAAAGGGGGCATCGGTGAAGGAAGACTTAAAGGCCTCCGCGAGTGGACACAAGCGTAACCAGGCTTGACTCCTAAGAGCCACTCTTGTGCCCGCTGCTCTACTCGCCCCTTTGGCTGCATAGGAAATGAGCCTCATGGACGAGTTGACAATAGAAGATAGGGTAGTCATCTGGGTGCCTATGGTCTGTGCTAACGCCTCAGGAAGGTTACCCGCAAGGGACTCTCCTAACTCCTTGAGGAGGTCCCTTTGGAGCCTTGTAAAATGACAGAGATAGTTCAGCGACCGCAGAGTAAAGGTCGCTGAAGAAAGGGTACGCTTCCCGTACCTATCCATGCTCCTAGAATCCTTATTAGGAGGATGAAATAGACATTGAAGCCTCTGCCACGTCCTGCTGAGTGGCAGATGCCACCACCATAGCATCAACTGCAACACCCTTAGTGAGGAATTCCTTCTGGGGAGGGGCTGAAAGAAACTTATTGGGCCTGGCAGGCACCGGTTCTGCCGTATCAGAATGTTCCCACACCCTCCGAGAGATTAGATCCAATAACTCGTCGAAGGGTGGAGACACCCAGGAGGAGGAGGGCTGGGCCCCGAAGGCCTTGAGGAAAACTGACTCCTCAGCGGTAGGGGCTTTGGATTGCCAATCGCCTCTCTGTCTCAAGATCTCAAGGATATCCGAGAAGGAGACATCATCCGAGGACGATTTAGGGGACCCCTCCGCATCATCGAGGTCAGTATCTGAAGTGACGGATTCATCTTGGGAATCAACGTGCTTCCTCTTACACAGTTTCTTCCTTGGGGGTTCATCCGAAGCAGATTCAGAAGGACCCCCCGGAAGAAGAGAACCTTCCAAGGGGGTATCCTCAGGCCCTGGGGCCCCACTGTCGTGGGAAAGAATGTCTCCAGAGGCACCAGTACCCAAAACTTGGGACGGTGAGGTAGAAACCTGCTGAACCGGCAAGGTCATGGCCAGCGCACTCCTCATGGCCTCAAAAGCAGGACCTCCAGACTCTGCAGAGGGCACTTGCTGAGAGACCACGGCGGTACCGGGAATACCTGCGGCCGATGCTCTGAGGGGAAGACTGGGCATCGAGGAGGCGAGCTCCACAGTGTTGCCCTCGGCCCCCGCCGAGGAAGACCCGGTACCAAACCCTGACACTGAGGACAGGGTAGGAATGAAGGTCGGAGCAGAGAAACTCCGAGGGGGTCCCTGCTCCGACTGGACGATTCCGCTGCGTTCTACCTGCACCAACTCCAACGGCTCCAAGGGGGTTGGAGGAGGAATCAGATGCATGGGATGTGGAATCGGCTCCGAAGCCGCGTGGGCTGGAGCTGAGATCATTTTAGTAAAAACTGGGGACTGGAACAGCCTCTGGATAACCCTATCCAAATCCGAATCCGACAACCTAGAGGATTTGGAGGAAACAGATTAGGGCCGAGAAGACTTCTGCCTCAGCTCCGATAAAGCAGGGGATCAGCTCAGAAAGGGTTCCAGCACTATCGGACCCGAGACCGGGACCGTTTACAACAGTGTCGGTGCCGAAGGAGGCTCCAGAGCCGAGGGGGAAGAGTCTGAGCTGCACACCTCCAACGGCTCCGAGACCAAAGGAGCCGAAGTAGGTGATTGGCCTCTTGATGCACTAACCTGCGGCTCCGACACCAATGGAGCCGAGGGAAAAAGCACTGAGGCAGACCCTTCAGCCATCGGCTCCGAAGCCATTGGAGCCGAGGAAGAAGAAGTCGACCCTTGTTTCTTAGCTGTCGGAGCTGACGATCTATGCTTCTTGGGTGTCGGGCCTGACGGACTGGTCGGAGCCGACGATCTCTTCTTTTTAGAAGCTGGAGATGAAGCCAAAGCTTCCTCGAATGAAGGCTTAATCAGACCTCTAAGTATCAGCTTGTTTTTTCTCTCCTGGAGAACCCTGGAGGAAAAAGCGTGACACACACTGCAAGTATCCTGTAAATGTTTAGGCCCTAGACAGTACACGCAGACAGCATGGCTGTCTGTAATAGACATTTTATAACTACATTTAGCACACTTTTTGAACCATGATTTTTGCTCCTTAGACATTTTCAGTAGAAAAAACAGGTAACTGATAGCTAGAAAAAAACAGCAACTAAAGTATGGGCTAAAGCCCTCTAACTTAAACGGGCTTAGCCCGACACAACAGGTCAAAAACACAGAGAAAGGAACTACGTGGGCTAAAGCCCTCTAACTTAAACGGGCTTAGCCCAAAAACTATTTCAGTCACACAACAAGAAAATTAGATAAACATACAATAAGGGCAAAGGCCCTCTAACTTAAACGGGCCTTGCCCAGTACACTAGTAGCGCGAAAAAGAATAAAATTTAATTTTACACCAAACTCACCACAAACGCTCACAAAGCTGTTAAAACAGCTGTTTGTTTAAATTCTGACAGAAACCCTAGTCCAAAAAGACCAAAAAGGTCAAGAAAAAACACTTAGCTCCAGCCAAGTCGAGACCACGTCCAGCTAGAAAAGCGGCAAACGAGATCTGGGGAAGCAGACGTGGTGCATTATGGGATAAGGGGTAGCCCAGCCAATGAGAGACTTCGTTCTAGTGTATAGTGGCCGAGTTGGAGCCGACGGATCATCTCCAAACTCATCAGTTATGAATGTAGGCGAGATAGGATCCCATTACATCACAGATTTAAGAAAATGTTTGCTGTCTACAGGGTATGTCATGAGCATAGCTGCAATAACAGTGATAATAATGAAAAGCACACCAAGTAGCGTATCAAAATGAGAATTTAATAGTTGGTTTAAGTTGATCCTGTACAAACACTGGAGCCATGGTGCCTTTTACCTCATCAACAACACTCTTGCAAACTTAACGTCCTCCACCATCCAAAAAGCCATTGCATCCCTTTAAAACCCTAAATCTTGTTGCCACCACTGTGTGCTTCAAAGCCTTCATGCTCACTCAGGTTTCAATAATGTTTTGTTTCAACTATTTCAGCAAAGTAGGTGCCCATTTTTTATTCTTTATATCTTCTTCTGAATCAGTTTAGTATCAATCACTAGTCTAATTTTCTGACTCTCAACTTTTCTTTTTATTTCCCTAACTTTGCTTCCTTGTACCCTTTTTGTCCCTCACCTCAAAAGAAAAAAACATATTTGGCTACCTTTCCAACTATTTTTTGAATTCTAATATTCAGGGAATGTTATTGCTGGTGCTGCTAATTGTTAGTGTTCGCATAACTCTAGTCCAGTCTGCAGTCATTACAAATTAATATTTCAGAATGGTGAAGGCCAATAAGGCCTTGGGATTTAAGAAGTGTAGGCAGTCTGGGCATTAAAGTCCTCCCCGATACCTCCACAACATGTGTGAGGTGTGTCTTGGTGTAGGACACTTGGAAGCTGATTGCACTCTGTTAGACAGGCACAACAAGTTGGTGCTCAGTGGCTTTCTAAAACTGGATGACACCAGGGAGAAAGAGAAGAAGAAAGAAAGAAAAAGAGAAGGACAAACAGTCCAAGTCAGATCACATGGAAGAGAGAAAAAAGTAAGGTGGAAAACTTTGATACATCAGTTTAGTAGACATTAACTCTGGAAAAGGTTCCTAGGATGTCTGTCTCATCCTGTCCTCATCCAGGACCTACAGAACAGGTCAGCTTCTACCTCCCGATTGTAGTCCTCTGAAATAACCAATATAGACTTGAGGAGGAGAGTGGGAAGCTTCACATCAGAACAGAAACTATCACATTTTGTTTCCCTTGTGCCCAGCATCAGCGACATCTTTCTATTCCTACAGGTCCATCTGGAAGTCTATGCAGCTGCAGTGGGAGAAGAAGATGTTGACATTTGTGAAAGTACAGCTTCAGTATAGGATGCTCTTGGCCCTCTCTGTCTCCAGGGTAGCATGGGAAGAACCCCAAATCTCCTTTGGTAAAGTTCATTCTCTGGCCCTGTTTTGGTTCAGGTGGGCTTGGAACCAGCAAGACTCTATGATGATGATCTTGATACCAAAGGATATCTTTTCTTCATAATCAGTGCCTTGTCTGTAGAGGAGGTGTCAGCACTACCCCTCTCTAGGCCAGTGGGAGATGGCACTGAAACTGTTGTCAACATCTGTGATCTTAATCTTTGACCCCCAGATGCCAAACTCTTCCTTGGTGACCTTGACTCTGGAAGTGCCAGTGCTGATGGTTGGTGCCAGTGCCTATCCTTTATTACCAACATTCACGCAGTTGATGCTGACAGCTTCAGGATAAATCAACATAGAAGAGATCTGAGGAGATCTTTGTGAGGGTGCAGGTACAGGTTCCACCACTTCCACAGACACCATTGAAAATCAAGCTTTTAGTAACACATCAAGCGTGTCCTTATTTGACTATATAAGTCAGGATTGTCTGTGTTTGGGGAAACATCTCCACAAGAGAGCTCAGATAACTGCCCTTTGAGCCCTCCTAGG
Organism: Protopterus annectens; assembly: GCF_019279795.1. Classification (NCBI taxonomy): domain Eukaryota; kingdom Metazoa; phylum Chordata; order Ceratodontiformes; family Protopteridae; genus Protopterus; species Protopterus annectens. The sequence goes on from NC_056726.1 coordinate 1,445,657,639, forward strand.
AAGAGTCAGTGCAAAGGAAGCACTTTGACTCCTCCTTGGAGTCCTCCACATTGCAGATCTTAATTAAATGTAAGTTCCCCCACTCCTCTCCCAAAGACATCACATTTGATGAGATCCTGGTGAAATCCTGGAGATGACACAAAGGATATTTTGGCTAGAAGTCTCAACCTCCCCAGAGGAAGATATTGTGTAGGAGGTTTATAGGTCCTCTTCCATGTAATCTTGGCAGTGCTACATCCTGACAAGCTCATTGACATGGTATGTCCCAAGGCATGGAGAATTTTACAGAAGCTGGAAACAGTGTTGCAGAACCACAAACACAGGCAACACTGGAGCAAAGTTTCACTTGTTGACTCCATGGTGGTGTTGGCTTCCACTAAAAGTGAGGTCCTCATGGATGCTCAGGTTTTTTAGCCTCCCACCAAAGACATACAGATGACAGATAGATTTGGAAATTAGGTATATGCATCAAGTACCAGCCATGGATAAACTGACGACACAGTTGGAGACCCAGTTGGCAACCATCAAATCCATCTCATTGCTGGGCATGTGCTTGTTACATAGTGCAATGGATGGAGCAGCCAGAGTGTTGGGCTCTGATATTGTGACGCATTGATAGACTTGGTTATGCCTTACAGATTTTGAGGAGCACTTCAAGGTGGCTTTTGTTAATGCTGCCTATGATGAATCTTCCTTGTTTGGACAAAATGTTAAAGACAAACTGTTGTGGTGTGAGCAATAAGGTAAGACTCATACAGCTGTTGGGGTTATGTTTTCAGCTTCTCAGAGATCCTTTCAATGAAATCAAAAGGATGTGAAAAATGGGTCTACTTCCGAAGATCAAAGTTTCAGAACTCCAAACATCATATGGTTGATGACCATATGATCAAAAGTTTGAAACGTCAGATGTTCTGAATGAGATCGATGTAGAGGGCAGAATGGGAAATTTACCATTTTCCTCACTGTAGTGTGATCTCAAAGTTGCTATATTTAATTAGCAGTGGGTGTGGGGGGTGCAGGGGGCCTTGCCCCTTTGCAAAAACATGAAAGAAAATGTTTTTATTATTTATTTTATTTAATGTTCGATGTTTCAAAACTTTGCTCATATGGTTGTCGACCATATGATGTTCGATGTTCTGAAACTTCTATTATCTGAAGCAGACCTGTGAAAAACATATGGGTTCTTAAATCCCAACAGTACCATACTAACAGACATAGCAAGATAGAGGATCTTGTATTAGCGGGGATGTCCTCTTCTGACAGCTGCAAAGAGGAGCGGTTCACAATCTCCCACAAAAAAAAAGCCATCCAAGATGTCCTACCAGACCAGAGAGCATCCCGATTTTACTCTTGCTACTACTTGATGTTAAAAACAACAGGACTTCAGTCATTTGAATCAATACATAAATAATCATTCCAGATCTATCCTATTGTGGTTACAAGCAAGAGGCTGGATATAACCAAAAAAGAGGAAAAAAAACACACCGGAAACAACACACTTAAAAGTTAGCGCTTTTGTTTACTTAAATGTTGTAATTGTAATTTTCTGTTCTGTGTTACCTCTTTGTGATCTTTGTGGCCTTTCCAGCTGCTGCAGATGTCTTGTGAGGTACATTCCAAAAGGGGCGCTGTACTCTATAATGAGTCTAATGTGTGTCAAGTAGAGGGGAACAATGACCTCTTTTTTCTTGGATGAGAACCCTTTTATGATGAGGTGTGCCACGTAGAAGGACTTCCTGACTACTGTGGCGATGTGACTATCAAAGGAGAGACTACTGTCCACCTGGGTCCCAAGGTCTCTTATCACACATTCGGTGTTAATAGATTGCTGCCTATGTGGTAGTTCATGGATACAGAGTTTTTAACAAAGGGGATGACACTGCACTTTTTGGCATTGAGCTTGAGGCCATGGCTCTGACACCAGGCATCTGCCTCAGTGAGACCCTTCTGTAGGATGTCCACATCATTTGGGGACTTGACTATGGCTCCTAGTTTGCAGTCATCTGCTAACTTCATTAGCCAGAGGCCTTCTGTGTTAGCCTGTACTTCAGAGAAGTAGATACCAAACAGGAGAGGTCCCAGGACGGAACCCTGTGGTACTCCATTTGTCACAACTTTGAGGTCAGATTTGGAGTCTACAACTTTTACAGTGTGGGTTCTGTCAGTGAGCCAGTTGGCAGCCAATCTTGTGATGTAGGGATTTATACCTAGTTTAGTGAGATTAGCTATAATTCCAGAATGGGGGATGGTATCGAAAGCCTTGGCGAGGTCAAGATAGTCTGTTTGAGCCACCTTACCCATATCTACGGCTTTGGTGACTGCCTCAAAGAAGTCAATCAGGTTCAGGAGGCATGATCTGCCTTTCACAAACCTGCACTGGGTGGGATCCAGACTTTGGAGGTTACCAATGTCTTTGTTTATGAGTTCCATGATGATACGTTCCATGGCCTTGCAGACCAGGCTCGTCAGGCTAATAGGTCGATAGTTCACGGGACCAATGGTGTCTCCCCCTTTGTGGAGTGGGATAACTGTTGCTGTGTGCCATTCAGTGGGCACAAAGCCTGATACAAGGCTATTATTGAACATGGTGCTTAAGTGGGGAGCCAGTTCGTTCTGAAGTTCGTGTAAAATGCAGCCTGGGATGTTGTCTGGTCCCACGGATGCTGTGTTTTTGGCTTTAGAGAGTGCCGCGTTTACCTGCGTAGTTTTGATTACAGGGACTCTGCATTCTTCCTGTATAGATATGGGCCCTTTAGGGGGTGGGGGGGGGGGGTAAAGTTAGCACTGAACCTATCTGCCAGGATGTTGGCAATATCAGCTGGTTCTGTAATTTTCATGCCTTTGTGCTGTAACTCACACAAAAAATTAAAGCAAACTAGTGCTTATTAGGTGTGGTTGTAGACGCTATTCTTGTAGATAGAAGGTATATGCATTTTATACATTTGTACATTATACTACCACTATTCATCAAGCATCATCTAGCTATAACATCAAGCTAATATTAGTATCTTACAGCATCATTAATTTTATTGAACACATGGTTTATTGTAGTTAAAACCAATGGTTGATGGATTCTTGGTGAAGTGATGTAGGAAAACGGTTATGGCATGTATTTATGTATATATTTATTTATTCTTGCGCGTACACGCGAGTGTGAAGTACGCTGCAAAACTTCAACAAATTGTTACACTTGTTATATTAGTTTCCTTTAGGGTTCTGCTTCTGTGAGCGGAATACAACTTCATGGTGTTCTGTTTACTTTTCTGTCTAACACATGACACTAAACCTAGCGGTGTTAGCTATTGTCCGCTTTCTACTGTTAAGGGCTGAACACCACTGTTTTTGAACTGGGCTTGCATAAGAACCAACATGGTAATACACCTTTTACATATTGTCTGATTAATTATATACACGCAGTAACTAGTATAAAAGCAATAGTCTAACAGGAAGTTGTTGTCTGAAGAAGTTCCGGCATTGGCTGGGACGAAAAACACTTGGCAGTGTTTAATGTTATTGAGTGGAATTAAACGTACTTGGATTTTACTATCGTGGACTCAGTTTCTGTGTATCCTGCATTTCAACTTTTTTCACTTGCGGTTTGTCAGTCTTGGGTTCCTAGTTTGTGTTATTACTACTTTTTGCTGCTGTTTTTAAGTTGACTACCGCTACATGATGGAAGAAGAAGGGGACCAGAACCTATCGCAGGGTAACCTAACCCAACTTTTGAACTTAATCAACGTTCGCCTCGACCGCTTATCGGAGAAGGTTGACAGTGTTACTAACACCAACTCCAGCGGACACTCGAGGGTTCCTACATCACCCACTAACACCCAAAGTGGCAACCAACAACTTCCTCGGAGGCATGGATCCTTCCAAAACGAGCAGGGACAATCTGCAGAATGCACGGAATTTAGAGAACGGAGTCTAATTAACCTAGACAACAATTTTAACATCAGGTCATGGTTGAATACGGAACTAAATATGGACATCCAGATTACAGGTACTGCACAATTTAACAATAGTAAAAGTACTATAAATTTAACTGAAAAACTCAAAGCTTTTGACAACAAATTATTTAAGACTAAAAAACTACAATTAGAATTAAATTACCTAAATAGATGTGTACAAGAGAAAATAGTGCCGAAAGGCCTAAGGCACTTTTCTTATCCTACTGGCCTTGTATACGGGTCCGATTTTTTCAATGACTTGACGAACTTGTATAATAATCACGGTCTGGAAACGCTGAGGTGTATGATTAAACACTACACTATCTCGTTGGAAGATCTTAACAATGAAACTACCGTTTTGGAAAATGAAATCAAAAGTGACTTAGAGTTTAGTAGATACAAATACGAATTTGAAAGAACCTTAAATAGTATCTCCCAACAAATGGTCAAATTAAAGGGTAACAAGGTGAAAAAACTTCAAAGGGACCTTAAAGCTTATAGAGAGGGGGAAGCGTTTCCTAAGCCACCCAACAACAACAAAGCTTTACCAAAATCTAATGGGGCTAATTACCCGAAATCCTTTAATAATAAACCAAGGCATGGTACACCTAGAATGACTACTAATGCTTATGCAACATCTTCTGAGTACTTCAACACGGAAGATGAAATCTTTGAAGACGTAAACCAAGAACCTGAAATGAGCCAATCTCCCCAGCAGGGTAACAGTACCAGGCAAAACCAAGGTGGCCAAAAAAACTATCAGGGGGGGAGGGGGAACAACTGGATGACCAACCCCCCCCAAGGACAGAGACGGAGATACAATACCAGGAGCAACAACCAACACCAGGACTAAAACTGTATGAAATCATACCAAACATTAAAAATGACTTTAAAATTTACAACTATACCGAGTGCTACATTGACTCTAGCCTGGTGGAACTTTTTGCTAAAGGAATGACTTTTGTACCTACAAAAAGATGTGACATCACTGAACTAATTATTGATTTCAAACTGTTTACACGTAAACTAAATTTAAACATTCTGTTTGGCAACAGCAGTTATAACACAAGTGAACTGAGGATAGCTAGTACATACAATCCACCCCACAATGACACCTTGAACATGTTTGAACATTTGTGTATTAGTGAATTTAGGGACCTTGCTAAGTATCCTAACAACAAGAACCTTAAAGTAAACATGTCTGAGGAAGAAACCAGTTCATTGAACCTTATCAGACAGCTACCTTTGAGACTAATGAAACCCGACAAAGGTGGGGGGATAGCAATATTTTACAACAGTGACTACTCTAACATTATGCATTCAATCCTAGGGAGTGACACATATGAGGAAACAAGTAGAAATGAACTCAACCAGGCATACAACAGAATAAAAATGTTCTTTAGTGATTTATACACTGATGGTATTATAGATATTCACCAATATACTTATATTACCATGATGGCACCCAGAATACCTAAGATTTTTGGCATACCAAAGCTACACAAAAATGTGTTTAACCCACCTTTTAGAGCTTTGGTAGATGCAAGGCAGTCCATTACTTATCCAGCTGCAAAACTAGTGGACTGCATTCTCAAAAAGTATGTGGGGCTAGAAGCACAGATCCTTAAGGACTCTTGGTCTTTTTTAGAATTTAACAAATTTGGAAACTTTCTAACCATTGATATTTGTGAACTATACTCCTGCATCCCACATTCAGTAGGAACTGAATGGGTAATTGACTTTATTAGAAGTAAAGGAGCAGATGACAATGAATGTCTTCTAGTTGAACAACTACTAGACATAATCTTAGCAAATAATTTCATTCACTTTGAGGGTTTGCTTTTTAAACAAAAGATAGGAGTGGCCATGGGCTCCCCTATGGGTTCGAGCTTTGCAAACCTGGTTTTAGCCCATTGGGAAAATGAACACCTATTTAGTAGTGAATGGATGAATGAAATACTTTGCTATAAAAGGTTCTTAGATGACATATTCATCATCATTAAGGGGGACGAACTACTTGCAGACCAACTGGTTGACTACCTCACCTCAACTACACACTTCTTAAGGTTCACAAAAAATTTTCAGCCAACTACAATTAACTTTTTAGATGTATGCCTGACTAAACACCTAGACAAGTACACCGCTAAGATTCACAGGAAGGAAACGCATTGTAACAACTATTTACACTTTACAAGTATGCACCCCCACCATCAGAAGAAATCAGTTGTCAAGGGGCAACTAGTTAGGGCTGCAAGAATGGTAACAATGGACCAGGAGTTTAATGAAGAATATAACTTGTTGTTTGACATGTTCATAAATAGGGGGTACCCAGACTCATTCCTACAAGGTATTTTCAAGGAAGTTATTGAAAAAAGAAGTAAGGGAATCTATTCACCAATTCTAAATTTTAAAGTTAAAGCAAATACCAACTTAGGGAATAACATTAACCCTGAACAGACCTCTCATTTAGTTATGACTAGTGTTACACAAGAGTTCATGAACTTGGAGGCAAACAATAAGGGAAACTTCAACACTGCATTCACATTTACCTATTGCATTGAGGCACCAAACATAGGTAATATAGTGAAAAAGTACTGGCGTTTTCTGTCATTAGACAAAGATCTAACACACATTTCCAATCTTAGCCCAACAATCACATACAGAAGGGGCCATAATTTGAAAATGTTGTTAGAAACAAACCTTAGAACGAAAAAATCTAAAAGAGGCACGACAAAATGTGGAAACTGTAAATATTGTTCTTATATAGACACATCAGAAAGGTTTAGCATTAGAGAAGAAACTTTTCAAGTTAGTACATCCTGTAACTGTAACTCGAAGGCAGTTGTCTACCTGGCCCAATGTTCAAAATGCCCCTCATTTTATGTGGGCAAAACTGACAGACGACTTCGTGACAGGATTTATGAGCACTGCTATGCAATTGCCAAAAATAAGGACGACAATGCTCTCGCTAGGCACTGTACTAAATATCCAGAACATAGTTTTAAATTTCTAGTTATAAACCAAATTAAGCAAAACTATAACGAGAAAGGGTTGGTTAATGACAACTTACTGAAATTGGACCTGGAGAAAAGTGAATTAAAATGGCAGATAAGATTAATGGCTTGTACTTATCCAGGCCTGAATGAATTTTGTTCTATATCATGCATTTTAAAAACTAAAAGTTTACTAAGATAAAATCTAAGCACTTAGGCCTTGAACATAGACTATTTCTAATTGTATATTGTATATATTATTTAACAGTTATTGAGTTTTAAATGAGAGATATTTTGGTTACACAGATAAGTCTTTTAATAAAAAATATATATATATTTTTTTAATGAAAAAAATTTTTAAAAAAATAGTACTGCATTTCACAGTACTTTATTTAGTAACAGTTAACATTAGTGCAATAAAAAGCAGTAGAATTAAATAATCAAACTGTTTTTAAACTGTAACAAAACTAATTAGATTAGGTACAACATGATTTTTTTATATATTTGAATATATTAAACACTAATTTTTAAATAAATAGTTTTGGGTTATGACCTATATTTGAATTTATGTACTTGTATACTAAAAGTACGTTATTTACACAATGATTTAACACATTCAACATTTGGACCAAATATTACAAGACATATGAAATGGTGGGTTTAATTGATAGGAAGTTTGAAACTAACTAAGGGTGTGGAACATATTTAACAACCACACAAAAAATTAAAGCAAACTAGTGCTTATTAGGTGTGGTTGTAGACGCTATTCTTGTAGATAGAAGGTATATGCGTTTTATACATTTGTACATTATACTACCACTATTCATCAAGCATCCTCTAGCTATAACATCAAGCTAATATTAGTATCTTACAGCATCATTAATTTTATTGAACACATGGTTTATTGTAGTTAAAACCAATGGTTGATGGATTCTTGGTGAAGTGATGTAGGAAAACGGTTATGGCATGTATTTATGTATATATTTATTTATTCTTGCGCGTACACGCGAGTGTGAAGTACGCTGCAAAACTTCAACAAATTGTTACACTTGTTATACTAGTTTCCTTTAGGGTTCTGCTTCTGTGAGCGGAATACAACTTCATGGTGTTCTGTTTACTTTTCTGTCTAACACATGACACTAAACCTAGCGGTGTTAGCTATTGTCCGCTTTCTACTGTTAAGGGCTGAACACCACTGTTTTTGAACTGGGCTTGCATAAGAACCAACATGGTAATACACCTTTTACATATTGTCTGATTAATTATATACACGCAGTAACTAGTATAAAAGCAATAGTCTAACAGGAAGTTGTTGTCTGAAGAAGTTCCGGCATTGGCTGGGACGAAAAACACTTGGCAGTGTTTAATGTTATTGAGTGGAATTAAACGTACTTGGATTTTACTATCGTGGACTCAGTTTCTGTGTATCCTGCATTTCAACTTTTTTCACTTGCGGTTTGTCAGTCTTGGGTTCCTATGTTGGCAATATCAGTTGGTTCTGTAATTTTCGTGCCTTTGTGCTGTAACTCAGAGCAGATCTGGGTGTTGCCAACTGAGATTCTTGACATAGCTATAGAATGCTTTGTGGCTGTCCTTAGAATTAGTGGTGATTTTGTTTTCGTAGCTAGCTTTGGAGGATCTTATAAGGGATCTCAGCTTCTTACTGAGGCTGACCAGGGAGCTCCTCTACTCATGGGATTTTACTATCTTATGCAACAGTTTCTTCCTTCTGTTGTACAGTTTGTTTATGGCAGGGGACCACCAGATTGGCTTCCTTTTTTTGGAGGATAGCGTCTTGGTTCTGTTTGGGATAGCACAATCCATGCACTCGTGTAAGTGCTTATAGAGTGCATTTGTGTAGGATTCAGCAGTTATAACTGTATTGTACATCTGCATGGGTGTCATGAAGTTCACCACTTCTATCTTAAGAAGCATGAAGTTGGCTTTGGAGAAATTTTTTGTAAGTCATAACAGTTTTCTCAGGATGCTCTAGGTGAATGTGATCCTATGGCAAATGGAGGAACATTAATGATCACATCCCATGAGACAAGAGTGATCTACAAACCATGGCCATAGAGGTCTCTTTGCTCCTAAACCTTTTCAGTGTTCCTGAAGATTTGCCTGACTGTTGTAGTCTACAGACAATTGGGTGGCACATAGCTCATTGCACAAAAGCTAGAGAAGTCATCACATTGGAAGCTTTGTTTAGAGTCATTTCCAGAGATTATTCCATTTCCTTTTTAACTTCCTCAGAGTTGACACAAAAATGCCTTCCTGATGTTCCACCCCATCAGACCAGGGAAGCAGAAGCCAAAATCAACAAGCTTCTATTGAAAGGAGCCATCCAAGACGTCCCATCAGACCAGAGTTTATCTGGGGTCTACTCAAGATTCTTTTTAGTACCAAATAAAAACAAGAACCTCAGGCCCATTCTGGACCTAAACCAGCTAAACCTCTATGCCAAGCAGTCCAAGTTCCACTGGATGTGCTCAGTGGATCTCAAGGATACCTACTATCATATCAAGATAGAGAAGCAACCCAGGAAATGCCTGTGCTTCAGGCTATGAGCCAGTCATTATCAGTTTTGAGCCCTGCCCTTTGGTCTCACCACAGCTCCTAAGGCAGTCACCAAATGCATGGCAGTGGTGGCAGCCTGTTTCAAGCTGCATGGATTCTGGGTTTTCCCATACCTGGATGTCTCGCATCTCACAGCGGCTCCAAGGGCATCATCAATCCAAGTGAAGTACTTCCTGCTTCATTGGTGCCTATCTTTAGAGATTATACTCAGCTTCAAATAACTCAGGTGGGAGCCTGTTTAAATTCTAGAGTTTATCAGGTACCTTCTGAATACCAAAAGTCATATTCCCAGGTTCCCTGTCTAATGGCTTCATTCTTTTCATTTACAAGAAAATCAAGTCCTAGCTCTGCAAAGGCCACTTTATTCACTTCTCCTGTGCCTCCTAGGTTTTATGGCAGCAGCTATCCCCTTGGTCTCTTCTCATGAGGGTTCTGCAGTTGACATTATCCATCCAATCATCTTTGATAACACATTCCATGAAGTTCTCTATTTGCCTAACAGAAGTCTGTTGACATCACATATCATGATGGATAATCTTTAATCAAGTTGCTATAGGATGTTCCTTTTATTCTTCCCCAGCCCAAACCCACAGTCACCATGGACACTTTCCTCCTATGTAGAGAACCTTTCAGAAGAAAGATGGTTCATTGTAATCTGTCCCCCTCAGAGGCCCTTCTTCACATCAATGTCTTGGAGATGAGAGCTGTTCTCCTCGCACTGCAGGATGTTCAGGACTTTCTTCCCAAGGGTATGTTAGACATCCATACAGACAAGTCAGTGGTCTGGTACATAAATAAACAAAGGAGAACACAGCCTTTCCCACTATGTTGAGAGGCCATGGGGGTTTGGCAATGTGAGGTATCCTCTCAACACTTTCTTATAACATTACACATGCAAAGGAGGCTTAGCATGCATGCATGCATTCTCAGCAGAAACAGTGTGATACCTCATTGGTGATATCTCGGTCCCTCAGATCTTCAACCACTGGGGCCAGTCTTGCTGAAATTGCTACTCCTTCCACTACCAAATGCAGCAACTACTTTGTTCTGGTCCCTCAACAGGGTCAGTCACCAAAAGAAGCTCTCTTACATGCTAGGCTTCTTAGACTTCTTTAGAACCCCTCTATTAATAAATTTCTTCAGAAAACTGCCCATTGCAGAGTGACTGCAACCCTCATTGCTCCCTTTTGGCTGCAAGCAGTCTGGTTTCCCTTTCTCTGGCCTCATCTAAAACACCTGCCCTGGGTCCTGGACCTGATTCCTCATCAGATTTTTCACCCATTAGGTCAGGATAACCCCAAACCTGAAGTCCCTCTAGGTAACCATATAATTTCTCCAATTCAGTGATGGCCAGAGATCCCAAGCTTTCGGAGAGACTTCTACATCTCTGTGTATTTCTGTAGAGCTTTTCTCCCTGGGCCTCTGCTGAAAATGAGCTTCTGGCCCAGTTGGTCTTTCCTGGCAAACAAATGTAAATAAATAAATAAAATCTTCTTTCCTCTTCTTAGAATCTCTCAACAAGAAAGCTCTATTCCTATGGAAGATATTCTAGAATTTTTAGTTGACCTTTATCATTCTGGATCTAGTTACTCCACCAAAATAATGTTCAGTTGGCAGCCATTTTTAATTTCCATATTAATAAAGGCAAACTCCCTTTGGCATTATTCAGATTGCCAAAAGCCTTTTTGAAAGGCACATTTCTTCTGAAACCATTCTTCCATGGGATCTTCCCATGGTTTTGCAGACCTTGACTACCATCTGTTTGGAACCTTCTGCAATCATTAATCCTTTCCTGGAAAACTCTCTTTTTGGTGCTCACTTCAGTGAGCCAGCAGTTTCAGATCTTCAAGCATTGTCCAGTGTACCTCCCTATTTAGTTATCAACAAAGGCCAGGTTTCCTTATGGCCTAATCCAGCCTTCTTCCCAAAGTGGTGTCAGAATTTAATTTAAATTAGTCCATCCAGCTTCCTGTTTTCTTCCCAAATTTCAGTAACAAAGGGGAGTACATGCTTCATTGTCTGAATATTTATTATCAGCTAAGATTCTATTTGGATACCACTAAACATTTCAGAAATTAATCAGCTATTTCTTTCATTATCTAAACCTAAACTTAGAAACTCAGTGTTTAAGATGATTCTCCAGATTGCTGGTCAAAATTTTACTACAACAAAAGTTATTTCCCTACACAATAGACTTAAGGCTGACTTGACTTGGGTAGTCTACACTACAAAAGCATTTCTTAGCTATGCTCTATTGGATGAGATTTGTGCTATGATAACATGGTCAAACAGTCATACCTTTATTGCTCATTACAAGGTTGACATTCAGTCTAGATCTACATCTGTTTTTGGCTCCACTGTGTTGCAAAATGTTCTCTCTCACTACCACTCATCTGTCTGGCTGGGAACTCAGTCCTACATGTTGAGATGAATGGAAAAGACAACACTGGATATGAAGGTTATGTACTTATCATAATGCTAGATGTATGCTGTCTTCTTCTGTCCATCTCAACCAACCCTCCTGACATCCCCCTTCCAAATTGTTATCCCTGTTATAATGCTTGTGAGGCCTTGCAGATGTGCCTGAGGACTTTTTGGGATGTACTTGTCTGTTATGTATATTATTCTGCCTTTAGGGTTTTTTCTTCTCATTTCTTTTATTGTTGTATTTATTGGTATAGACAGCAAATGCAGTCTGAGGAGAATTAAACTTGTAGAGTATTATGGGAGAGGAAGTGGAGCTTCAGAACTGAAGGTTTTTCTAAAGCTGGCATTGGATCCAAAGAACCCACAAGCTGAAACAGAAGGAAGAAGAAAACATGGATCTAGCATTATGCTAAGTACATAAATTTAATTTTTTCGCTATCATTCCTCAAGAGGGACAATCCCTAAGATATGCATTCTCCCACATTTGTCCCCCTGGTCTCTAGCATGGATTTCTTCCATTTCTGCTTACAACAAGATTCATTCAAAAAGCAAAAATGTGCAGAGCAAAAGCTATTCCCATAGCCCCATGCTGGACTTCCCAGACTTGGTTTCCTTTGCTGGTACCTCATCTGAAGAGAAGACCCCTTTTCCTTCCACAGCACCATCTTCTGTTATCCTCAGCTGGTCATTCAATCCATTCAATTGATTGCATGGGTTCTCTACTTCTAATGATGGCCAGAGACCCTTCCTTCCTTCCAGAAGTAGCTAGTGTGGGTCTGTATCAGAATATCGAAGTTTTAAAACTTAGAATGTTCTAATATCGACCTGTTTTAATAGAACGCTAAAATAGCGAAGCTGCAGAACACTGAATTCTTTCCTAGGGAAAGAATTCAGTTGGCCGGTTCTGTGGCTTCGCTATTTTCAGCGCTGTGGTGGATATTTACAGGTCGAGTTCAGGTAAGTGTGTGATTGTGTGGTTGTTAGGATTAGGGCGCGGGTTAGGTGAGTTAGGGTTAGGGCACGGGTTAGGTGAGTGTGCGATAGTGATGGACCTTAGGGTTAGGGTTTGGGTTAAGGTTAAGTGGATAGATAATAGTGTATGTATAGTTTAGTGCAGGGTTAGTTGTAGGATTATAAGTGTATGTGTGTTTACTGATGTTTTTTAGGTGTGCTTGTGTTGTCTGTATGTGTTTCGTAATAGCAAATTGTTTCCCAAGGAAAAATTTTGCTGTTCTGAATGTTTGATATTATGTGGTTTAGATATTTTAGGTTTGATTAAATAGTGTTCGCTATTTTCATTTTTTGATAATGTGATATAAACACATTAGTTTGATTATGTTTTTCCAAGACTGTGTACAATAAATATGTACAAATGAAAATGGAAAACAAAAATCTAAATGTGTTACTTTCTCAAAAGTGATTTGTTGTTTTATACCACCCTAGATCCACAGGTGATTCTGTCAATCAGTTTCAGTGTCCAGATAGGACTAGCCTAAATAAGTAAGTTACATACTTAGCAGAACGTTAGACTAGTTGGTATCTGGTGTTTAGTATTTGTCCAGACAATGAAATAATTTGCCTACATAACCTCCTCCAATATGCCATATCCAGAGGCACTTGGAGGTATACAGGAGCCTTGGCTTTAGACTTTATGGATCACCAGAGATAATGTGAATATAGTTCTTTAGATTAGACTATCATTACTTGGAAATTGCTTGCTAGGCACTTCACTTGATCTGGAATCTCATAGGGGAGCACGGACTTAGGAGACAGAGGAGAAGCTTGAGTTTGCAAGACCATTGTAGATAAGGAAAAAAGCACTAAGACAACCGGTCCATTAGTTACACTGCCTGTAAAAACACTAACTAAATTTAAAATTATGGTAGGTACATAACTTATGTCTATGCTTTTTTTAGGAATAAATGCATCTTGGCTAAGGGCATTCAAGTAAATGTAGTACCTTTTATCTTATGAGGGGTTTAAGAAGTCATGTCTTCTTTTTTTGTGACAGCAGTGAACCCTGGGACAGTGAATAATATTTAATATTGCATGTATGCAGCTTCAATATTGGAAATGCTGGGTTTATGGGTTGTTGATGGCAACACAACACCACAGCATTTTTTCATTGTTGCATAAAGACATTATCCACCATGATTTCATTTAACCTGTCCAAACACCCATCTTAACTCAGATACCTACGGTCATCTATTCATTTGTTTCCATCAATGGACTCTTTACACAAGAAAAGGCATACATCAAGTTTGGCCCAGTCCTTGCAAGAATACCTTAACTCATTCCCTCCAATGGAGGTGTGGAAATTTGTACTGCAACTTCAAATGGGCAGAGCCTACATTTTTTTGATAAAATAAAATTATGTTCTCACATTTCAAGCAAATGTTCATATCTCTGGAACTATAAAGGTTATTAAAAAGTTTAATTTTCAAACTCTTCAGCCCAAAATATTTTATAGTAGTGCAATTTGTTAGATTCTAGGTCTTTAACAGGATTTTAAGGGTTCCTATCAGTTTGTCAAAACTTCAGCAGTTCGAACACCATATGTTCGAACTGTGAAGTTTGAAAACTGATTATTGCAAAGCCGTGGAACACCAAATTCCTTACCAGGGAAAATATTTGGTGGGTTGTTTCTGTGGTTTCACTATTTTCAGCACTGTGGTGGAAAGTTACGGGTCGGGTTCAGGTAAGTGTGCGATTTTGCGGACGTTAGGGTTAGGGCATGGGTTAGGTGAGTTAAGGTTAGGGCACAGGTGAGGTGGGTGTGCGATAGTGACAGACTTTAGAGTTAGGGCGGGATAGGTGAATTAGGGTTAGGGTGCGGGTCAGGTGAGTGTGCGATAGTGATGGACCTTAGGGTTAGGGTTTGGGTTAAGCCTAGATTGAAGACCTGTTGCTCTGTTAACCTTTTAAGTGACTTCAGTGTAATATGTAGAAATAATACCTGGTGTCTAGTGTTTCTCCCCCCATACATTATTCATGCTGCACAACCTGCGGATGTTCATAATTAAATCACTGTTTCATTAGTTTAAGCTATATGGGACATACCATGCTAAGGACTGGACAACCTGGCAGCTTCCAAAGGTTAAGGGTGATCTTCGGTGCACCTAGAGAAGAGCAGTATTAGGTCAAGTGGTTAGGGTGCTAAACCATCGGAACTTTACTGTCATCCAAGAGCGCGGTCTTCTGTTTCTGTCTTTCGGCTTTTTTCTGGTTAGGGGTCGCCACAGCGGAACTCCGGTCCACTAATGATTGGCAGTAGAGTTTTACGTGCTGGCTTGCCGGGCCTAACGCACAAACTTCAACGAAGGAACGCCCATTCACACATGTCGTCACACAGAAGATGGTCTAACTGAGGATCGAACGGGCAACGTCTAACTGTGCTGTCTTCTGTCGGACTGGGATAAATGAAGGTCAGCTAGTGATTCTTCAATATTGGACAGATAAGTACCATTTGGGGAATACCTTTAAATTTTACAACTTTTTGTGAGGAAAACTTTTCTGTCAGACTTTATTGCTAGAGGCCAGGGCTAGTGTTTTTAGCAGTTTTCACTAAACAAAATTTACCTCAAAACTTAATTTATTAGGCAAGAGGTAAAACAGACTTACACAGTTTCTGCTACCCACTTGTCAGTTACTTTTGCAGCAGAGATATGAACCTGTGTCTTGGCTACTTGGTGAGTTCCTAACTCGAAGGCTTTGATCTTTACCTTGGCTCCACTTTGCCTTGTCATGACTGCCCTTATGGATGTTGGGATGACTGACTGATTTGGCCATGTTGGATTTCTTATACTGCTCGTGATCTGGGGCATCTCCTAGGAAAAGGAAATGTAAAGTTAGGCATTTTTCTTCTTCTGCGTTCCTATCACCAAAGGCAGTCAAGGAGGACTGGCTGGGTTTTTGCTAAAGGTTTATTTAAAGCCTTTCAATCTTTACATTCTGAGTTATTCTTTCATCCAAGAAGAAAGATTTTCCTCTCTCTCAGTTTCTGATTATCAGTCTGAGAGGCAGGAAATAGACTTAAACTGTGTTTCTCAAGTTTTTATTCCACAGAATGGAGAATCTGACTATGAGGAAAGTTATTCTTCAGATTCCTATCTTGAAAAACTGACTTTTTTGAAACTGCTGCCAGAATGAAGGAATTGTTTCAGTGGGAACAAAAATGAATGCCAGCACTCCAGTAAAGATATAATTTGAACAGCTCTTCATTCTGTTTTCTCAGCCTTAGAGGATGCTTTACTTGAAGCCAACACTTTGCCTGACAGTTAGTTACCCGCTCCCAGTAAGTTTGATAAATTAAATCTCATTCCTCATGTCCACAATTTTAGTGACTTTTCTAACAAAACCATCTTCTGTCATACATCTTATGTCAACTAACCCTATTCCATCTGACAAAGACGGGTATGCTTTTGTTAGGTTTAGAAACAAAGTTTATACTTCTTTCACCTCAGCCTTTTAGAAAAGAGAATTGTCAGCATCTCATGTCTAACTTTCTGTTGGCTTCCATTGACAATATGAGAAAGTTAATTGCTGACTTTTCTTCTTCAGAGACTAAGACATCTTTGAATTCTTTAATGTCTTCTGTGTCTCAGGTAGCTAAACATGCCTTAAAATGTTCTTATGACATACCAGATGCTATTTCTAGAGCAGCTGCCGCTGAGTCAGTGATGAAGATTTTCTTGGCTACATTCTCAGAATTTACAAGAGGACATCAAAGCTGAGCTCCTGAATACTTCCCTGGACAAACAGATATTATTTTGCCGCTCCTGTACTGAAAAGATTTCATGAAAGGGAAAAGTTAATTCGGGGGATTAACCAGATTTTCAACACCTACATGCCAAAATATAATAGTAACTTTCTTTCTAGTTCAGGTTCCTTTTATAGGATACAGACTAAACAATCTCATCAAGGCACAGGCAAACACATTTCCTGTAAGCAATGGCAGAAGGGAAGTACAAAAAAGAAAGGAGAGTCCTCCCAAAACCAAGGACAATATAAGAAAGCAGACTAAATATTTACTGCTGCATGTTTTCCCCCCTCCTCACCCTGCAAATCCAGAAAAGCTGTCACAAAGTCAGTGTCTTCACTTGTCTATATAGCACCTGAAAACTTCAGACACTTGGGTTCTTAGAATCCTACAAAAAGGCTACAGCAGGCAGTGGTATTCCTTTCCTCCTTTTCAAGAGATTTCTGTAATCTAGCCAGTCGAGCTTCCCTGTTTCTTCCTATCCTGGATCAAATGATATCTCAGGGAGTTACATAACCTGTTCTCCAAGATCAAATAAGGAAAATATTTTATTCAAGAATCTTTCTTGTGCCAAAGAAACAAGGAACCTGGAGACCTGTCTTAAGGCTTTCTTCTCTGAACCTTCACAGCAGTGGTTGCATTGTTGCCTCAGAGCAAGAGGTTCTCCTGTTTGATTCTTGGCTGGGGTGCCTTCTGTGTGGAGTCTGCATGTCCTTCCTGTGTCCAAGTGGGTTACCTCCTATGTTATGAAGATATGCATCTGGAGTGTTTTTCACTGGGCCTCTGCTGAAAATTGACTTTGTTCCAAGTTGGACTTTCCTGGTAATGAAATGTTAAATAAATTAAATCCTAAAATTCATAAAGCTCTTTCTACAGTCTCAGTTAAACATTATTACATTTCACAGCATTTTTGTAACTTTAGATTTAAAAAATACTAATCTTCACATTCCAGTTCTCAAATATTTCAAATGCTTTTTTTATGTTTTTCTGTGTCAGGTTTACATTTTCAGTTCTCTGATTTACCTTTTGTGTTGTCAGCAGCTCCAAGAATGTTTACAAAGTGCCTGGCTCCTGTACATTGCAGGTTACTGGGCATTTACATTTTTTTATTTTCATTTTTAGAAGACTGCCTTATTTATGCAGATTCTTTTACAAGTTGCCAGGAATCTCTGGTCTAGGTAAAAAAAATCTCAGTAGGGGACTCCAGGTGAACATAGGTAAAACTCTGATAATTCTGTCTCGCAAGATAGTGTTTCTGAAATGTCTGCTGAATATACCCCTTACATACCTCTCAACCACTTAGAGTAAGAAATCTGGACAAAGCCATAAAAAAGTGGTACAAATAGGGACAATTTTGAAATATTGCTCTTACAAACTTAGAAAGTTGATGGAATAATAGGTTTTGCATTGGCATGAATTTTCTGAAGGGTATGAAGTCTAAAACTCAAATGTGTGTCATTATTTTCTAACTTCGGTCTTTAATGATTTGCCACTAATTTGCCAGAAAGCCACAATTCTATGAAAAACAGACCAAAAATATAAGGCAAAAATCTGGACATTCTGTGAAAATCAGTACACTTGGGAGGTATGACCCCCTTATGATGGCTTTTCTTCCTTAGCACTATGAGGAATTTTACAAGGAACAGTTTCTGTTATTTTCTAACCAGAGTCTGGCATCTGTCAAGGAATATCTGTATTTTAGAGGTTTCATAGATTCTACAGTTCTAATGA